>NC_141159.1:73031394-73331394 GCF_053477565.2 Lygodium microphyllum | reverse complement strand
CAAAAGCATTGACTTGCGCTTTTTCTCCTGCGCCTCTCTCCTTGATTTAGGACTTTTCTGCACTTCTTGTGTTTCTTGGCATGCCTTCGTCTTTCGTTTCACTTTTGCCTTGGACTTTTCTTCCACTTTAGATTTTTCAGATTTTTCACCTTGTTCGTTTGAGGGTTAACAAAGACCAACACAATCTTCCAAGTCTTAGACCAAATTTTGAGTCCACTTCAAGAAAAAACACTTAAAATGAAATACTCATAGTATCAAGTTGGAAACTTGAAGTGAAAAGAAGGCACAAGTCCTCCCACCAAGATTTATAAAGTGTAAAAAGAGTGACCAAGTAGTTGTATGTGATGGTTATCTTACCCTAAAATCCATGGTTGAGAGAGCAGAATGAAAAAGAGTAATATTTATTAAATACCATTGGGATCCCCACACCAATATTTGTGTTTGATCACTCAAATGCCTAATAAAAAAAGGGACCAAGTGATAAGTATTCTTGTAATGTAGCATGAATCTACACACTCTCAATATAGCTCAATGGGACTGTGAGATCCTAAATCCCTTTGACCATGAAAGGAATGTGTCACACATGCCTTGACCTTGTGGAGTTGGAAGATCCCATCCTAGGCAATATAATTTTTTGCCATTCTTATGAAAGTAATGGTTTTGTAATAAACTTTTGAATTAATATGCTTTTTTTAAAGTGTTTGCTCATGTGCTTAGAGGATGTGTTAACAATCTTTGTGGAATGGATTGATAAAAGTAAGCTATTTTTATGTGTTCACACAATTCAATAGCATGACTTGCTTAATTAAATACCAAAAATGAGCTCATTGAGGAAAGGAGGAGGCATTAGTTTCAACAATTGAGAGCTTATGGCTAGGTAGACCTAAATCCCAACAAATCACATAGCTTTTCTAAACACTAGATAGAGTTATTAGAATGTGACTTCCCAATTCAGAAGGATAAAACCACCTTAACACAATTTTAGGAAACTAAGGTGCATTTGAGTATATTAGTCCTAATGCCTATGAAATTTTAAAAGGCATCTCCAATTTTATTGAACTAAGTGTAGTATTAGCCCACTTCCACCTTTAATTGGTTGTAAAGTGACCTTTCTTAAGTGAGCATAAGATTATTGTAGGGTAATCATCCCATGCTTCCCTCATGAAGTAGAATCAAAATTCTCATGTCCAACTAAGTCTGTCATTTTTCAAAGGGATATTGGATGGTGTTGCACATGGACTTAGGGTTTTGGTCAACTATTAGAGGACCCTCTAGTTTTTAGTAGCTCTATAACATGCCCACCTTCTCCTTATACTTTAGTAATAATTTTCTTTCTCTATTCGATACTTCTTTTTCATGCTACTATCGCACATGTGTAGACCACTTAATTGCAATAAAAATACATTTTTCCACACAATTTTCTTGCACATATGCAAGGGCAAAAACCTCGCACAAGCTCACTCCATCCATGCGTAGTTAAGACTTCATGTATTGTGCAAATATTCATTCCCAATGATTAAACATGATTGAGATTTTATGCGATTGTGTTGGAAGTCCTTCAGTGCATGAGGGCTAAGAAGTTAATTATTATTATTATTATTATTATTATTATTATTATTATTATCTATGAATGTTTCCATTCTTCTTGAGTACCACAACAATTGGCGATACCTAGCATGTATGCGTGATTTTGTAGATGAATGCTACTTTTAGTAACTTATTCATCTAGTCCCTAACATGATGGGCATATCAAGAATTCATCAAATAGGGTCGTTGCTTGTTGACAGGCTTGGTGTCATCTTTGAGTGGAATTGTGTGGGTGAGAACTATGGTGGAATACCCTTAAGGTTGGAAATAGATCTAGGCAAAAATGACCTGGTATTCCTTCAGCAAGTTAATCAATTGTTCTTCATCCTCCAAACTAAGGTTTTTAGCAATGTAGGTAGGCTTAAGGGATTCCCTAGGTGATGTAGTGCCCTTGGCTAGGCTAGAGGAGACAACATTTAATAGTTGCTAAGACACTCTCCACAGTTATCACCATCTTGATCAAATTCATTTTCATGGACTTAACTACTTGGGAAGTCTTCCACTTTACCTTGCAATGAAACTTTAAGGCCTCAACTCAAAGATTGACTTGAGGCTTGCTAAACTACAAATTTTCCTAAATATAGTATTCTAACACCCACCTAAAAAGGGTTACTTTGTAACCAATCAAATGTGAGAGTTGGCTAACACTACACTTGTTATAAAATGAGTGGAGTTGTCTTTTGGACTTCCATGGCCATTAGGACCTATATCACAATCACACTCTAGTCCCCTAAAATGGCGTTAAGCTAGTCAAGTATACTACTAACTTGGGGGGTCACATTTTCAAAAATTTACTCAATTGATCAAGTCCATGCAACCATAGAATTTTGGTAATTAGGACTAGAGCCTTCCACTTTCCTCAATGAGTTTCGTTTAGTTATCTAATTAGCAAATTATGCTACCACTGTGTGAGAAAAGAAAATTCCTTTATTATTCAATTGCACAAGGTTCATTGTATGTAATTTAGGCATAAGACATAAACAATCAATAAGAAAAGAAATTCCTTTTAATTAGGGTTCAATTCATTTGTTATGATCCTTGTAAGGATATCAACTTTTGTGAAGCCGTCTCAATCCACTCAAGGACCTCCGACCCCTCAAGATCATTCTGTCTCTTAACTAGTATTTGAGATCATCCATCCCTAACTGGCAATTGGGATCATGAAGCTCTACATCCCTAGCATAGATTGCTAAGAGATTTTCTAGCTTATAGTCCCTCTAAGCTCTTCCCCCTAAGGGACCCTACTGTGACTTTTTATCATAATTTATAAATCCCTTAGTAAGTTTTTTTAAATAATATAATCTAGCATATCCTTATGTAATACATACAAATACTAGTTTTATCACAAAATTGATCATAAAATAGCTCTTCAAGAAACATAAAAGACATTTATTAGCATTACTCATTATGAAAAATTGTAAAATATGTTCAAGCTATATGACTTTCAATGGTACAATTTAGAATTTTATAAATAAAGCTATGATGCATGCTTGTTATTAAGGTAGTTGCTCAAGCTTACCTTAGAGTAAGCCTTATGGATCCTTAAATATGAAAATTGAAATAGAAATGTAGGAATCGAGTGTATATTTAATAGACAAATACACATGTATATACACAAATTCTAGAGATAACAAAAGACAAAGACTTAAAATTTACCACCTGGTTGAAATCTTATCAAGCCATAACAAAAGACACAATGAATATAAGCTTGATTTGTATTTGAATAGGGTAACTACATTAAAAGGAAATAATATATTGCATTTTGATGGCCCTCAACTGAACTTCAAAATTATTTGCATGATGATGTAATTAAAAGCATGTTTTTTAATGTTTGCATCTATACAAAACCTATCTCGTTTTCTTTTATAAAGTAAATATAGCTATAGAAAAAAGGTAAATATATAAGATTTTCATCTAACCTATAAATGTATTCTAGTCAGCATCTTAAATTGTCAAAGTTGAAGTTCATCATTGGTTTCACATTTGTAGATGCATCACCATAATGCACTAGTCATGTTCCTAAAAGAAACACAAAAACACAAGAAATTAGCATCAAGTAAAATGGAAATTAATATCTCATATCAAGGTCTGTCAAATCATATCTAAAACTGATCCTTGATCCCTTTGATTTTTAATAAAGTTGGTTTAAATGGAGCCTTAACGGCCTAATGCCTCCCTAGCAGTATAACACTTGAATGAAAAGGAGAGAAGTATACTCATAATCTAAATCTAGATCACTCAACTATCCAGGGGGTGTGTGCAAAAACTAATATAATTTTTATGGTAATGTTTCCAATTTCTTAGTTAGTTGTTTAATTTAATTTTGTGCATAGGGCTCTCTATGCCTTTTCTCTCTCTTGCTTCCAACCACACCAAAAAAATGGTTGATTGTGCTTCCAACCACACTAGGAGAGCCTCCATTGCATTTTATTGTTCTAAGTAGTTGTTTGACTACTAACCTCTTGCATGTTGTGCATATTAAGATATGAGTGGTCCAAGAGATTATGTCTAGAGTCTCTTGAAGATATTAAGATATGAGTGTCCATATCAAGAGATTATGTTCATAGTCTCTTGAAGCTATCGTGTTATGCATATGAAGATAGTTCAAGAGACTATTTCCATAGTATATGATCATTCTAATTAGATTTGGCATACATATATAACTACCAATGCATCACTTAGCACATTATCATTTTATAGCAAGTTATATTTAAAAAAATTATCATGTATTTATTTTCTTCTACAATGCCTAATTGTGCATTTTTACTCTCATTATCATTGGTAAGAGATAAGCAATGGCAAAGAAATGACAAAAGTGATAGTGTGCTGAGAGCACAAAGGGGCGAGAATAGTGTTGAGAGTTAGGAAATCATACCTATTTGTATGCCTCTTTGTATGGATTATCTGGGCAAGGGAAATGCAAGCAACCAGAAAACGTACTTGAATCCCATAGGCACAATGAGGAAGAGTGCTACCATCATGGAACTATAAAGCTATGTACTTGACTATCATTTTCAGCGAGATGCTATTGCACCTTGTCCTTTCACTCTTGTCTCTTTGTCATCTCAAGATTTTGGTTAGTCTCAGCTCTAATACTTCTTGACTAATACATATCCATCATGCTTCTTGTTCATGAGCTTCAACCTCCATAGCATAGCCATGCTCTAGATCCATGTTTCTCAACATGATATCAAATCCATGGTGAGCATGGCTTAGCTCTACAAACTCTTCTCTTAGCTCCTCTTTGCCTCTATCCAGCTCAAGTCCAGTTGATAATTCCATCTCTCACTTCGTCTACACCCTCTACTTCTTGTCTAACATAGCCAATAGCACTCTATTTGCTTGGAGCTGGTGGATCTCTTGAAATAAGCCATATCAGTTCACGATTTCTTCTGTGGATCTCCTCCTCTGCTCAAGGCACTCCCTACTATCACCTAAAACCCTGACATTGATGGCTCCTAACTCCAACATTGCATGGATTTCTTGTAGCTGTCCGAAATGCGCCTGTTGATGGTCATACATTCAATGCTGCGCATACAATCTATGATTTCTCTTATGATTATAGGGCATTTGAAGCTTCTTATATAAGCTCTCTCTCAACTAAATCTTGTGGCACATGATCGTTGTTACAAGTTGCTACAATGAAAAAAATAGTCCCCTATCCAGAAACCCTAAAGGCGGCCATAGCCATCCTTACTAAAGCTCAAAAATCTATTCATTCTCCCACTTCCCTTGGCTCAAGCTATGGCTCAAGCCAATGACTTGGCTCAAGGCAAGTCACTACCACTCTAATTTACTGATTCACTGAAGTTCCATCAACATTTGCATATCAATTTAGCAAGGAGGGGAAGATTCATAAGAATCAAGCTCAACTCAAGAAGATTCAAACTCAAACAAGCATAGTGTATGTTCACACCCCATCTAGTGCATCTTGGTACTTGTGTCCTTTGAAACAATCATCTCATTGTTGTTCTAAATCTAAGAATTTTGGTGCTAATTTTCTATTATTCCAATCACTCAACATGGGCAAAGACTCACTGTCCTACCACTTCAAGGGAGTCGAGTTTCATACCTGGCAAACAAGGATAAAACTTATCCTAATGAAGAAGGGCTTATAGATAATCACCAATGGTCATGAGAAGAAGCCTCAAGATGCTACTCTTGTAGTAGCTTGGTAGAAGAGTGATGAAAAATCTCAAGCCATCATAAAGCTTGAGTTGGATGATTGCTACATCCATCATGTGGATACTTACCTCTCATGACACATGGGACCAACTGGAAACCTTGTTTGGATCTTGATCCAAATCCTCTAAATATGGGCTGTTAATTGAATTATTCAGACTTAATATGAATAGCACTATTTATCTAGAAACTCGCTTAAATTACATGGAAAGTCTTTTAACTCATCTTGTAGGAATTAAAATAAAGATGGATGAGGATGTATGCATTGGTGTTTTGTTGAAAAGTCTTCCTCCCGAATATGGTAATGTTTGTACTACATTGATTAACAGGTCAAACCCTAAATTTTTTGACATTAAGGCCTCTTTGTTAGAAGAAGAAAAGACTATCAAAAGCAAAGACTGTTGCATGTAAACAACAAGTACAAGGGAAAGAAAGACCACCTAGTTTGTGATTTTTGCAAAAGAATTGGACACACTAAGAATTTCTGTCATGCCCAAAAAATGTCTCAAAAGGCCTACCTTTTGTAGCTGTGAAAGAAGAAGACCATGGAAATGAAGAAGAAGAAGAAGAAGACCATCAAGATAAGGACAAGCCTCACCAATCCTTCTATTCCCACCACTCTCATCGACTCTTTTAAGTCTTGTATGAACTTGCCTTGGTGCTCCCTTCATAAGCTTTGTAAAACTCCTCATGTAACTTTTGGCACTATAGCCTCCTTGGTACACTTTGTGAAGCCCCTATTGCAACCTCTGGATGTCCACCATGTTTTTGGTGCCCATACTTAGCCTTGTTTGCAACAACCTCTAGTTGATCACCATGTTTGCGGTGTGCCCACACTTTGCACGTGGTTATCCACTAAAGCCTCTACACATTTTGTGCACTCTTGGTTGTGATTGAGGAGGGGTGTTGAGAGTTAGGCAATCACACCCATTTGTATGCCTCTTTGTATGGAGTATCTGGGCAAGGGAAATGGAAGAAACTAGAAAAAGGTACCTGAATCCCATAGGCAAAATGAGGAAGAGTGCTACATTCATGGAACTATAAAGCTATGTACTTGACTATCATTTTCAATGCAATGCTATTGTACCTTGTCCTTTGACTCTTGTCTCTTTGTCATCATAAGATTGTGGCTAGTCTTAACTCTCATGCTTCTTTGCTAATCCATATTCATCATGCTTCTTATTCATGAGCTTTAACCTCCATAGCATACCCATGCTCTAGATCCATGTTTCTCAACAAATAGAAATCACAATGAAGTGAAAGATGATGAACAATTTACTTTTGAGAGGGCTCGATGCATGGAGGGTGGGGGTTTGAATGTGACCAATGCATATTTGCCACATCAATACATATGGCCATAAGCAATAATGATTGTTATGCACTTCTTAATACATCATATCACCACCTATAATAGGAACCAAGCAACATGTGGTGAAGGATAATTAATAAGAGCCATGTCACTATAAATGGTGGAATCAAAATCAATTTCAATCTAGATTCTGGCAATCAGTGCGGTTTAGAAACTAGGTTTGGAGAGTTGTGAGGGGGGTGCAAGAGATGTTGCTACTGGGTCAAAATTGCATTCTAGAGTGAGCAGAAAGGAGCACATGAGTCCATTTGCATAGTAGTGTTGTAGTTGAAATCCATTGATGAGTTGAGGAAGGATATTTCCTTGTGAATCAATAAGATAAAAATATTTAGCTATAGTTTTATGAAAAATCTGAAATGGGCCACTCCATCTCATCTTCAAGTTTCCTAGAAGCTTGCCCATCTGAGTCCAGAAGACCAACACTACTTGTCCTTGGTCAAAGAGCCCCTTCTTAGAGAGGCAATCCACTTCGTATTTTTTCTTGGATAGAGGTAAGAACTTTGAATCTAGTCCTCATCTAACTTTAGAAAATTCTCCAATCCAAAGGGAAGGGATTCCTAAGGAAGAAGGTGATCTTCGACAGCAATGAAGAGATTGGAAACTATAAATTCTAGAGGTGTAATTGCCTCGATGCTAAATGCAAGCTTGTAAGGAGTGAGGCCTATTTCTTCCTCAAAGGATGTGTGGTAAGCCCATAGTGCCACTGGGAGCTAGGTATCTCAATCTCTCTTGTGATGCATGACCAATTTTTGTAAGAATTTTGCACATGGTCTTATTTGTGAATTGGGCTAGGCCATTGGCTGCAGATAGTAAGGAGAATATTTCTTATGGACCACCATGAAGAAAGTCATATGCGTGATGACCTTATTTACAAAGTTACTTCTTCAATCACTTACCAATCCAATCGGACAACCATAGTGGGTGAAGTTATCTTTGAAGAGGCACTTTGCCATTGCTTGTATTGAATTATTTAGCAGTGCCCATGATTTGATCCACTCGGTGTACAATAATCCACTACCATTAGAATATACTTGTTTTTGGTGTAGGATGCCACATGTTTGATAGGGTCGACAAAGTCCATTTTCCATTTTTCAAAGGGTTTTAGGGGCAAGATCACGTAAAGGGGTAATTGATCTAAGGATAGGAATTGATCAAGCTCCTAGCAAACATTACACTTTTGGAAAAATCTACAAACATCTCCATGCATGGTAGGCTGCCATAGTCCTACTTGATTTTTTTGATTGTAGCATCTAGTGTGAAGTGGCCTCCAACAATACCATGATGAGCTTCTTTCATGATCCCATCTTTCTTCATAGGGAGACTAATGCATTGCATCACTCTAGATAGTGTTCTATGGTAGAGTTGGCCCAATATGGATTCAGAACACCAGCTCCGAAGAGCCAATCATTTATTGCTATCCCATCGAGATATGACCCCAGACTTGTCGTGAGTCCAAGAAGACCAATAGTTCCTCATACCACGTCTAGGGAGGATTGGGTGGGTTTGGTTCTAGATTGTCAACAAGTGCTACATAAAACAAGTGGGCATCTAGAAATTTGTCGTCTTGCTTTGAGTAGAGATTCTTTGGAATCAAGTTGGGAAAGGAAGTCTGCAATCACATGCGGTGCTCCAAGTCTACGTACTATAATTCTTGGAGCAAGAGGATCCATGGATCCAATCTTCCTGTGACATCTATTGTTTGAATGAGTAGACCAAAGCAGAATGATCCACATGAAAGACAATGGAGTGGCCAAGTAGATAGTGGCGGAATTTCTTCATGGAATTTATTATTTTGAGGCATTCCCTTTCTATTATAGAATAATTTTGCTCAACAACTAAGAGCCATATGTTGGCATAGAAAATGGGTCGGAACCAACCACCGGTCTCCTGTTTCATAATTACACTGCTTATTGCCATATTTGAAGGCATCCACAAAGACATGAAAAGGCTTTGTCTAATCCAACTCAACCATGATTGCTGGGGCCTTTGACAATAGTAGCCAAAGATGTCAAAATGCTAAGTCTACTGCCTCATTCCATGTGAAGGTTGCTTTCAAAATGTGGGCTAACTAATTGAGAGGGACAACCATGTGGGCTAAGAGGGATAAATGCCATCCATGCCAATTGACTTGCCCCAAAAATTGTAGCACCACATATGGGCAATCAGCTATGGGGGGCCTATATGATGGTAGCTATCTTATTGAGATCCACAGTAATGCCATCACTGGAAATAATGTGACCCAAAAGAGTACCACCTTTCACAACAAAAACATGTTTCATGGGGTTCAGACTTAGACTACTTCTTGACATCTAATGAAACAGAGCCCAATATGATGCAAGTGAAGTAGGAGTGTGTCAAAGACACTAAAGTAGTCCAAGAATACCCACATGAAGTATATTGGGTAGGTCCCAAAATTCCGTGCATATCCTATTGGAAGGAAATCGAGGCATTATAATATTCAGCCCAAACCACATTACTGTGCAAACAAAGACACCCTAGGCAATGATAAAAGTAGTTTTGGCTTGATCCTCCTAAGCAAGCAGACTTGCTTGTAACCAATGAATCCATCTAAGAGGAAATACATCTCATGACCAACAACCTCATCTTGAATTATATCAAGGTAAGAAATTGGGAACGGATCCGAATTTGTGGTAGCATTCAACTTCATGTAATCTACACATATCTTTTACTTCTTATTTTTCTTGGGGACAATAACATTGGGTGAAATTCACTCTGCCTGATCCACTAAAACAATGAATCCAACTTGAAGGAGTTGATCTAGCTCTTCTTTGACTAACTTTTCCATGTGTGGATTCAACACTGCCCGTATATTACTACACTTGACCATTAGTGATCCACCCTAGCATGCATCCTCAATATTTTTACATGGTATCATATCATAGCCATGACAATCCTAATCCTTCATTAGGTTTATTAGTTAGGTCATTGGATTAGTTACAATTTGAATTTTTGGCTTCCCTCTCTTTTGCTTGATTTTCACACCTACCTCCATAGCCACCCACCTCAATTGGAGTACTTGAATCTCTCAATTTAAGTAAGATCTCCACAAGCTCTCTTCTTGACAAATCTTCCTTGACTCCACCAAAGATGTTGTCTAATGATTGTTGCATTGAGCTCTGCACAGCAGCAAAGGAAAAACTAGCCAGGTCCCTAATCAGCCATAGCCACTAAAGCTCAATCTTATCTCTCTTCATTCACTCACTTGTTTGAGCTCAATCATAACCTTGACACTCTAATTTGCTACAATACACAGTTGTAAGCCAAGCTATTAGCAAGGAAGGGACTCAATGTTGGGAGTAAAGGCGCCTTTGCTTAGCTACCCGTATATTACTACACTGACAGTCACCGCACTGCCTGTATATTACTACACTGCAGGTGGCGAGCGCCCGTCACTGTCACTTTATTCTTTATTCTTTTAGTGATAGTTTGAATAAAGGAAGGCCCGGTCACACATTGTGCCTGTTGGAGTTCCCATTTCTTGTCTCTCTCTTTCTTGCTCTTGCTCTCCCACTATAGCTCTCGAGTCCAAGCTTCGATCCTTCTCTCCCTTTCAACTGGTATCAGAGCTCGGCTTCCTGACTCTTGAGCTTGGTTCGTGGCATTCTCAGCTTCCCATCGACTCTCCACTCGCATTGGGTCTCCTTCCCGGCAGCCATTGCTCATTCTCTTGAGCTCCCGTCACTCCCCGACTTCCCGAACTTCTTTCCGTCCTATTGAGGCACCATCAGGGCATTGACATTGAGGTACTGCTTCATTATTTCAGAGTTTTACTTCAGTTCTCAGGTCTCACAGGCTGTAAACAAGTTGTGGGTAGCCATAGCTCACACCTCTTGGAGCTTCCTTCACCTGGATATTGCTTCCAGCCTATCAAGGCTTGCTGAGGCTTGGTGTAGGCCTTCTTTGGCCCTCATTTGTGCCCCTTTGGGCCCCATTGTTGACACGTGGGACAGTAGACCCCCCAGCCAGCTCACGTTTTTTTTGCGCATGTTTCAAAATCTGGCCCAAAAATCACTCTTTTTGTCATATCTCAGGCATTCGGAACCCAATTCAGGCGAGGTAAGAGTCTAAGTTAGGATTTTGGCACGCTCTGGACGCGATGCTGATGTTAGATTTGCCAAATTCTAATGACAGAATCTTCTGCAATAGATTTTAGGTCTGAGACAGCATGTATTTGTATGCCTATGCTTATTTGGGCATGATTACATAACCGGTTTGATGCCTATTGCATCTTGATTGATTGGGGGATTGAAGCTACATGTAATGCTATGATTTGGGCCTGATTTTGGGACTGAAAATACACAGTTTATAACATAAATGCATGCTGAATACTCTTGGGCTGAAGCTATCTTTCATGCTTTGACATATGCCTATTGGTTCCGGATGTATGTCTTGGGTTATGCTATGATGTATTGATCATCGAGGGACGACTTTGAGCTTGTCACTGAATCCGGATGCTTTTGGAAGCCTGAGCTTATTTCAGCCTGCACTTATTGACATTGGTATATGCTTTGACAGTGATGCTTCTTGGGTTTATGCATACCCATTGCCTACGGCTTGATGCTCATGTCACGGTTGATTACCCTATGCATACGTTGAGCTTGAGTGCTCATTGAAGCTCCACCTTAGATGCATTTTGGATTATCTGGAGTAGTCTTGGATGTTACTTGGCTTGTCAGAGTTTGGATTGGAATGTATTTGATGTCTTACATGCTTATGGATGCTACATATGAATGCTCTACAGCCTACATGTTCGGGATGTACTATTGATGTATTGTCTTGGACTTATGTCATTGGCACTGTGTCTTGCCTTGGCTTGAGATCTTGAGCTCGTACATATGGCTTTTGTGCCAGTGGGAGCATTTTTGAATGCTTATCAGACATTGAGCAGGTGGTACTTATATGTATTGAGCCGTTACATGCTATTGAGCAATTTTACAGACACTTGAGACTTTTGGGACTTCTTACCTTTTGGGATGATACATCATATGTCTTGGTTCACTGTATACTTATGAGTTGAGTCTCAGTTTTGGATCCGTATCTTTGTGAACTGGCACCTACTTGTGTTAAGTTTTGGTAGTGGCAAGAACACTTTGCCCCATTGCCTGGGGGGTGTGCCTACTCACTGGCAGATGTTTGTATGACATACTTGGGTGTTGGATTCATGCTTATCGACCGTCATATGCTTATGCTATGCCTGCATGATGTCGGCTTTGGTCTTGGCAGTATCTAATTGCCTTGAGATCCAATTTTGGTATTGTTAGCCTCTTTTACTGAAATCTGAAATTTATTACAGCAAGCATATATGTATGGACTAACATGAATTTTTCATGCTGAAACTCTCTGAAATGATGTACTTTCACAAGTACTTGGTGGGAAGTAGCTTTGATTCCACTTTCTTTGCCATTTTTCCTCAATTTTGGTGATTTTTTTGTCATTTTTTGCAGTAAATAGCAAGCAATTTTGAACTGTCTATACAGTCTTCCAGCCTGCATTATGGCGAGTTCGTCCACTGATCATGCTATTTTCAACATCACTAAGCTTGATGATACGAATTACTCTTATTGGAAGAGCCAGATTTGGCAGGTATTGGTGCAGAAATCGCAGATCAAACCTCTGAAGTTAAGCGAGCATCCGCTTGCAACTATGCCAGATGAGGAATGGCTTGAGCTTGATGAGTTATGCAAGTCCACTATTGTATTGTCTCTCACAGAACATGTTCACTATAATGTCTTTGAGGAAGAACAGAGTGCATGGCAGTTGTGGGAAAAGATCAAAAATCTCTATGACAAGAAAAGTCCAGCTAGTCAGATGTATTGGCTGAAGCAACTTATGGATCTGCGCATGAAGGAGAATGTGACTATGTCTGCTCACTTGAGCCAGTTCCATGCTATACTCAAGAACTTGACTTCGCAAGACATCACTTTTGCAGAGGATGTCACTCCTCTTTTCTTGCTTGGTACTGTTAATGAGTCATGGGATGTATTCCGCACTGCATTATGTGCCTCTACTGCTAGCTTGAAATTATCTGATTTTGAGAGTGCTCTTCTGCAAGAAGATGTTAACCGTAAGATTTTGGATGCCTCTCGTGTGTCGCATGCTATGACAGTTAGAGGCAGGAATGATGGATATGGAAAGCATGGCAGTGGCAGTGGCAGTGGCCGTGGACGGGATTCTCAAAAATCTCAGTCCAAGTCTTATGGGAAGTCACGTAGCAAATCCCGTGGCAGGAATGCAGATGTTACTTGTCACCATTGTGGGAAAAAGGGCCATATTAGGCCACAATACCATGAATTGAGCAATGAAAGGCGCAAAGATAAGGGGAAAGACAAAGTGTAGGATAAGTCTTCTGATCACAGCATAGTGCTTGCAAAGTCCAGTGTTAAAATTGAAGAGATCAATGTTATGAAGCCTGAGAATGTTGATGATGATTATTATATCCTAGCAGCTTCTTCTAGTGCTTTGCAGATGACAGAGATACACTCTATGTATGCACAGTGTTGGCTCTTGGACTCAGGTGTGTCCTTTCATGTGACACCTTGCTGAGAGTGGTTTCATTCATATTGTATGGTTTCAGGTTCTATGCCCTTGGGTGATGACATCTCTCTTGATATTGTGGGCATTGGTGATGTTAGGCTGCAATTTCCTTCTGGCAACAGTTTTGTTATGCAGGATGTACGTCTTGTACCTGTTTTGACACGCAGTCTCATGTCAGGTGGATAGCTTGATGATATAGGATATCATGTATGTTTTGGAGACTCTGCATGGAAGATCACTCATGGCAGACTTGTGATTGTGAGAGGTGCCAAGGTTGGCAGTCTCTACCCCTTGATTGTATCAGCTTCTTCCCTTGATCATGTTTTGTCTGTGGGTTCTATCCCACATGTATCTATTTGGCATGCCCATTTGGGCCATATGTCTTTGAAAGGAATGAAAATTCTTTCTGGTTTGCAATACTTACTGCCCCTTGATTATGCATGTTTTGATTCATGTGAGCCTTTATGGCAGGCAGACTAGGTCTACGCATAAGAAGTCTGGTAGGCCACGTATGAGTGAGCCCTTGGCATTGGTACATTCGGATGTCTATGGGCCCATGCCTTGTCAGTCTATGGGTGGTGCCAAGTATTTTATTACGTTCATACATGATTTTTCACGAAAAGTTTGGGCTTATCCCATTAAGCTGAAATCTGATGTCTTGGCTATGTTTCAGAGATGGCTTACATTGGTTGAGAACCAGTCTGGGTATAGGCTAAAATGCCTAAGGACAGATAATGGGGGTGAGTATGTCTCAAGTGCTTTTGAGCAGTTATGTGATGAGAGGGGTATTAAGCGTCAGTTGACTGCCCCCTACACCCCCCCCAGAATGGTTTGGCTGAGTGGATGAATAGAACCATCCAGGAGCGTGTACGCAATATGCTTAGTCATGCAGGCCTACCACAGAGCTTTTGGGCTGAGGCAGTTCGTACAGCTGTGCATGTCATAAACAGATCACCTTCTAGTGGTTTGGATTTCCAAGTTGCAGAGCAGGTATGGACTGGAAAACCCCCCTCCTATGCGCATCTTCGTGTCTTTGGATGTGCGGCATTTTGCCATGTGCCCAGGGATAAGAGAAGTAAGCTGGATCCCAAGAGTATCAAATACATTTTCCTTCGTTATGGGGATACAGGCAAGATGGGTTACCGTCTCTGGGATCCGCAGGCGCGGAAAGTCATCTGCAGTCATGATGTAGTCTTCCATGAAGACAAGATGCATAGGCAGCCTGAGAGAGTTGTTGAGATCCGCAGGGTCATATTTCAGGAGGAGCCGAGAGCTCCCACACAGCTAGTTGGATAGCCTACATCTGCAATAGATGCTCATGGTCAGGGCGTTGGACAGGCAGCTGGGCACGCAGCAGAGCCTACCATGAGACGGTCTACTAGAGACAGACGTCCACCTGATAGATTTCAGCCCTTGATGCATTATATCTTGGTTACATATGCATGAGAGCCTTTCACCTATGATGAGGCTATGGGCAGGGGTGACAGTCACTCCTAGGAGAGGGCTATGTAGTCTGAGATAAACTCCCTGCATAAGAATGACACCTGGGATTTGGTTTCCTTGCCTACGGGCAAGAAGGCTTTGCCATGCAAGTGGGTGTACAAGCTAAAAAGTACCCCTGGACACCCCAAGCTGGCATACAAGGCTAGATTGGTAGCAAAGGGTTTTAAGTAGGAGCATGGTGTGGACTTTGACGAGTTCTTTTCTCTTATGGTTAAGATGACCACCCTGTGCTTAGTCTTGGCTTTGGTTTCTCAGCTTGACTTGGATTTATACCGGATGGATGTCAAGACAGCTTTCTTACATGGGGACTTGCATGATGAGATTTATATGGAGTAGCCTAAGGGCTTTGCAGAACCTTGCAGGGAGCACCTAGTGTGCAAATTGAAGAAAAGTCTTTATGGCTTGAAACAAGCACCTAGAGAGTGGTATCATAAGTTTGATGCCTTTATGCAGCCATAGGGCTACTGCCGAAGTGCTATGGATCCGTGTCTTTACACGAAGAAAGCTTGTGATGGTTCTTTATTGATTTTGGTATCTATGTGGATGATATGCTGATAGTAGCAGGGAAAGCTCATGATGAGCTAGATGCTCTTAAGGCTCAGCTCAAGAAGAGCTTTGAGATGAAAGATCTAGGACAGGCCGCTCACATACTTGGTATGCGTATTAGACACGACAGGCATCAGGGACTCCTCTACTTGTCATAGAGGGAGTACATTCATAAAGTCCTTGAGCGCTTCCGTGTGTAGGATGTAAAGCCTATTGGCTGTCCATTGCCTTCTTATGTGAAGGTATCACAAGCTGATTATCTGCAAACACATGAGCAGAGGGCCAAGATGGCCAAGATTCCCTATGCATCTGCAGTGGGCAGTCTTGTGTATGCCATGATAGCCACTCTTCCAGATATTGCCTTTGCAGTTGGTGTTGTGGCACACTATATGGCTACACCTGCCAAGAAGCATTGGGATTCCATGAAGGGTATCATGAGGTACCTGAAGGGCACTACAGATATGTGCATATGCTATGGCAGCCAGGATACAGGAGTCATGGGGTACACTGACTCTGATTATGCAGGACATGCAGATAGTAGGAAGTCCACTTCCGACTATGTATTCACCTATGCTGGAGGTGCTATTTCTTGGATTTCCAGGGTGCAGAAATGCACAGCCCTTTCTACTACAGAGGCCAAATATGTTGCAGCCACTAAGGCTTGCAAGGAGGCCATTTGGTTGGGTCATTTAGTTGTTGACCTTGGTATTGATGCTATCCCTACATTGCATTCGGATTATATAAGTGCTATTCAGTTAGCCAAGAATCCAATCTTCCATGCGAAGACGAAACACATTGAGGTGAGGTATCACTTCATACGTGGGGTCATTGAGGACAAGTCTGTTGATCTTGTCAAGATCTTGACTGACCAGAATCCTGCAGATCTACTCACGAAAAGCCTCTCTACAGAGCACTTTGCCTTCCTCAAGAGGTTGATGGGTGTGGGATGAGATGACGTCTTTCCTCATCCTGTTGTACATGTGTACATGTTGTATTTTCTTTTTTCTTTTTCTTTTCACTCCTCACTAGGGAAGATTCGCCTTTAAGTGGGAGGTTGTTGGGGGTAAATGCACCTCTACCTAGCCACCCATGTATTACTACACTGACAGTCACTGCCACTGCACACTGTAGGTGGAGGGCGCCCGTCACCATCACCTTATTCTTTATTCTTTTAGTGACAGTTTGAATAAAGGAAGGCCTGGTCACATATTGTGACTGTTGGAGTTCCCATTTCTTGTCTCTCTCTTTCTTGCTCTTGCTCTCCCGCCATAGCTCTCGAGTCCAAGCTTCCATCCCTCTCTCCCTTTCACTCAACTCGAAGATCAAACTTCAAACATAGTATCTCTTGATACTCAAATAGTGTTGGTTGCCACTAATGATCTTGTGTCATTTGATACAATCATTCTCATCCCTCTTACTACTCTAAAATTGATCATTTATTGATGCTACCACTATCAAAATGGTCAGAGATTCACCTTCATGCCAATTCAAAGGTGTCGGGTCTCACACTTGGCAGACATGGATCAAACTCATCCTGATGAAGAAAAGCTTGTAGTCAATCACAAGTGGCCAAGAGAAGAAACCAAGGAAATCTACACTCTCAGTAATATGGGAGAAAAATGATGACAATGCACAAGCTTTATCAAGCTTGAACTTGATGATAACTACATTCATCATATTGATGATTGTGAAACCTCTCAAGTGACATGGGATTTGTTAGAGACCTTGTTTGGAGCACATTCTAAATCCTCCAAATATGGTTTACTGATTGAATTTTTTAGGCTTGAAATGAAGAGCACTACCTTACTTGCAACACATTTAAATTATATGGAAAGCTTGTTAACACAACTTGTAGGAATTAATTTAAAGATGGATGAAGGCATTTGCATTTGAGTACTTCTCAAGAGTCTACCACCTGAGTATGATCATGTGTCTACCACACTTATCAACATGCCAAAGCCCAAGATTGTGGACATCAAAGCCTCTCTCCTTGAAGAGGAAAATAATATCAAGAGCAAAGGAGAAGTAAGCACCTCACGAGGAGACCAACAACTCCTCTATATAAAGGACAAAGGAAGGAAGGACATAATTTATGACTTTTGTAAAAGAAGTGGGCATATTGAGAAGTTTTGTCATGCTAGGAAAATATCTCAAAGAGCATAGTTTGCAACAGTCAAAGAAGATCAAGACAACAACAATAAGAAGACACTTAAGAGCAAAATAATAGGACCCATCATTCCTTATTTTGCACCTCATTTTATATACTTTTTTAGATTTTGTGTGTGTACTTGCCTAATGTTCTTTCCATAATCTCTTTTACTCCTCATATAACCTATGCACCATAGCCTCTACACACTTAATAAGGCCTTGTGATAGTCTCTAGCTTTATGTGGTTGATTTTTCCATGTCTACACGTAGCAAGGTTCTACTCATAATAGCCTTTGTATACTCAGTGCTTTTTATGGTTGTGATTGAGGAGGGATATTGAGAAATATGTAATCACATCCACTTTGTAGCCTCTTTGTATGGAAAAGCAAGGCAAAGGATCACACTGCAAATAAACCTTAGACTAGGTCACTTTATGCATGCTTGATTAAAACCATGGTAGCTTGAATACCATGGTCTCTTTCCACTCTCTACCACTACCACCTACTATGAGCCTATAAAAGGAACATATCTCCACACTCATTTCATCCCATCACTCTCATTCAGTTGTACTTGCATTATGCTTAGTAATATTAGTTGTTCTCTTTTGTCATTACTTATGGTCCATTATATTATCTTCGTGCTCATTAGTGATCCACCCTAGCATGCATCCTCAATATTTTTACAAGAAATTAATCACACGGAACTTCCATGATGGGTACTTGTTCTTTTCTAGCTTCTAAATTATGGGCTTTCCACTATTCTTTGTTATTATCACAAAAACAATGCAAAACAGCAAGTTAGTCTTCTGCAACCTTTTACAACAAGTGCACAGCAATACATTAAGTAGCCTTTTTTACTATGAGACTGCTCAATAGTATGTAATTTGCAACTCGCTTTGCAGATAAACTTATATTTTCTTCCTGGAAAACACCTCAAAACTTACATATTTGAAATTTGTAACTTGTGCAGCTACTTCCAACAACCGACGCAATCGAAATTACAGTATGCCCTGAAACTATTGACTGTAACCCTGCATGTCTAAAACGGGGGCCCAAAACGGCCTCAAATTCTTGAGAAAAAAATAGGAAATCCCTAAAGGGCCTATCTGCAGAATATACAATGCTCTGCTCACACAGCAAATCTCACAACAATCTGAGACTTTCTCTTTGTGCCACCTTGCTTTTAGTGCCTCCACATGAACTATTCAAGAGAAAGAGTAGAAGAGTGGGAGAGCTTCTTACCCATTGCTTGAATCCTTGCTTCTTCTCCTTCACTTCAACCTTCAAAACCATCCTCTCTTAGTGGCACCTCTTTGATATCATGTCAAGAATCGGGTGGTGGGGGGACTTGCTTGAGTTAATGCGCCAAACACACACTATACACACAAGAGAGCTCACTCAAAAGCACAAGGAGAGAGATGGAGGCCAAAATGTTTTCTTACTAGTTTTTTCTTATTCTTCCAAACACAATACAATGCACACAAAGTATAGATAAGATACAACATAAAGGAAAGCGGCCTACTAAATCAAACAATGCATAATTGACTATACTGATTGACTGGCGCTATAACTATGCTAGTTGTAAGTAGATGCAACAGACTAAATATGATAAGTGATAAGTCAATGGCCATGTGAGGATCATAATGAACATCAACATGCTAAGTGTAGATGTGCAAACCCATCTAGCTAGGTGCTCCATCATCAATGTTTACATGTGTTGAGCTTGCCATCTCAACAAATCTATGGATGCATTTTGGTTGATGAGCATCAACCAATCATAGAGTATGAGATTTTTTTGTATGTTTCTCTTGAATCTCTCTAAAATCTTTTTGTTGAACTAATTTTTATTATTGTTTAGAGAGATTTTGAATCGTCCTTTTGTCTCATGTTAATGTTCATTCACTATTAGAATCTATTGACCTACACTTGGCTAGAACTCCTTCAATCTCAATGTTTCTCATGTTCAAATTCATTGCCAATGGATTGAATTTCTCTAACCTTGGTATTTGATCTTTCTTTGACTAAATAAATTGATCCATAAAGGGTGAGTGAATTGGTATGATTAGTGAGTCACCAACAAACATTGAGGTAGTCCTATCGCATCATCCTACTTTAGTCAATTCATTTGAAAGGTTCCTTTCTTCATTCAATTTCTTTCCCCATTCCAAAACAACTTTTTCTATTCCTTGTATAGTTTTCTCCTTAGTCTATCATATATTTATCATGTAAATTTTTTTGTCAAGGAAAACTATGGATGTCGAAGGAGATAGTGTGACAAAATAGACATGACCCTTCCGTACTACTGAAGATCTCGAGGGTGCACAATCCAACCTAGGGAGGAACTTTGCACATCCTTCAATGATCTAGAACCAAATAGACTATGGGTAAATTTATTGACAATCATTGGTTATGGTTGTGGACTCAAAATTAGGGATCGAAGGGCAAAACATGGTGGTTTATTACTTGCTATCATAATAGGAACGATCTAGTATTTGCCATATTTGGAAAAACAAGACTTAATATTTTTCTAGACCAATACTTTGCAATGATGGGATTTCAACACATATTTTATATGTGTTGAGATTCAAGCTTAGTGATACTTATGACCGAGACTAGACAATTGTAGCTTAGCTAAATTAGACATGTGTGTGCCTTGAAGAAGTCGGCTAAGTCGAGTAGTTTAACTATAGTTAGTAAACTCTGGTCAATTGCTAGATCTATCTCTTTACACAATTGTTACTTAGAGTGTATTACATAGTGTTATGGATTAATGAAACAATAAGAGAGTACACTACTCTCTGTTGGTAGCTCCATAGCTTTGTCTATCTCTTCCCTTCTCTTGATCATGGTATGGGAGCTAGAGAGATTGGCTTTGCAGTGCACAAGACCTCAGTCTTGAAGGAGCTGGAAGCTGGAGGGTGACTCAGACCTATAGCTTGTGAAGAAGATTGACCTGCAACATTGGCAGCCATATCTCGCACTTGAATGGTATGTATCAGTGTGTTTTTGGAGTCTACATCTAATAGAGCCTATTGAGGATTGTGCATCATGATCAACATTTATGTCAGTCTGGCAGCATGATCTACAAACATATGTGCTTATTTTTGGATGTCAAAGGGGATAGGACCAAGTTGAATAAGGCAAGGCAAGCATCTTTAGCCTTGTGGTTGACAGGTATATAGCCTATGTTATGGATCCTATCAACCACTTGTTAAGTGCTCATTGAAGAGCCATAAGCAACAGCAGCCAAATAACCGAATCAATGTGAAGATGAAAGTCTACATCACTTTTTTATGTATACTAATTGTTTATTGCAAAGCGAAGGAAGTGAAAAACGAAGTATCAAGAGGAAAAGTGCAAGGCAAAAAAAAGGAAAATGCACCCTACAAGAGAGTGGGCCTGGAAGAAATCTAAAAGCATGCATGGGAACAACCACCAGGAGTATAAGATGCAACCATCATGGAAGCCGCAAGAAAGCACACCTTTAAATATAAAAGCATAGCCAAAACCTTTGTAAAAGAGGACTGGGCTCCCTCCCGTGCAATTTGCAACCATGAATGGGCAGTAGGACTAAGCTAGGAAGAGAGGAGGACAATGGGAAAATGGGCCTACGACCGACGATGTGAAAAAGGGGGATAAAGGGATGACCGCCCACAAGGGATTTAGGGTTTTGTATATAAAGATCAAAAGGGGACTAAGCTAGGAAGAGAGGAGGAAAATGGGAAAAAGAGCCTAGGCCATGTAAAAAAGGGGGATAAGGGGATGACTGCCCAAAAGGGATTTAGGGTTTTGTATATAAAGTTCAAAAAGTGAATGAGAGCTCATTCTTTGGTGTGTGGCAAAGTGGACTCTTCTTCTTCTCTTCTCTTGCTTGCTTGTGAGTACTTGAGGGAGGGAGTGTGAGTGAGTGAGGGAGTGAGTGTGTGAGAGTGAGGGATCTTGGAGGTGAAGCCCTCCTCCATCTCCTCTCTTCTTCTTCTCTTCTCTTCTCTCATCTCGCACGTGGCTATGGAGGATGGAGCTTGGAGAAAGAGGCTTGAGGATGCTTGAGCTTGCATCACGAATCATGGAGCTATCGGAGTGCTTGAGAGAGGAAGAAACTCAATTGGGCATCAAGATAAGCTCACTACACGCGTAGAGAGGGATAGCGCATTGGCTATGTGAGAGGTAGCCATTAGTGCTCGCTTGAAATGCTTGAACAATAAGCGGTCTGTGGGTCTTGGTGGTTGATATTGAGCTTGCCTCTACATTTTGGTTCCATTGCCGAGACAAACGGATTCAAGCTTGAGCACTTGCATGCTTCAAATCGAGTATCAAAGTAAGGGTTTCATCCCCGAACCAGAGCTTGAGATAGATAAGAGGTTTTGGGTCTTTAATCCGTGCTGCAAGTAAGTATTATTTATTTTTGATGGTTAGTTGGATAGGAGAAATCAATTTAGTATTTTGCTTTCAATTCTTGTTGCATTTAGAGTAGGTTAAGGTTAAGAGATCGGTTGGAAAAGCATAGGGTTTGCTGTTGTAAAATAGGCCAAATAGGGCACAGATCTAGGAAAAATGAGGAGTGTTGAAGGGGGTTGAGGTCGACAAGCAAGGGGGTAGAAGTGGCAAGAACCTTGCAAAGGAGGGGTTTAATAGCCAGGAGACCAAGGGGGAGCCCATTTGAAACCCTGGTTGTGTGAGAGAGATTGTGTATGTGTGTGAGCTCCATTGCATGGATCTGCTTCAATCACGTCACTGACAAGTTTTTTGCCCACTCCAAGTATACCCACACCTTCCCCTTCATGCATAGGTAGGATCTAGAGGTGCTCAGCTAGTGTTAAGCCCACAATCACTCGGTGTGATGAATTTTTCATCGCTTGGAGAAAACGTGCCGCATTCAGCCCATCTGAGTTATGCTGACTCTAGGCCAAGTCCCAAAATCGGCCCTTGACCCTCTTATATTCTGCCATTCGACCCACTAGACTCGAACTCGTGGAAATTCGGCCCTCGATCTTCCTGTATTTGGCCGTTCGGCCCACTCGACTCAAACCGCCCAGACTGTTCGAATCAGCCACTCGGATTTGCACTTGGCCCTACCAGCCCATGCACATTCGGACATTAGGCACTCGGCCAACCTAGACTCTGCCTGTCCAAGTCAATTACTCGGCCAGATTAAGTACTCAGCCTTCAGTCACTCGGCCCGTTCAAATCAGTCACTCGGCCCCTACAATTCGGACCTATTGGGCCGAATTTGATTTTCCCTAGAATTTTTAAATTTTAGACTAGACCACCTAGACACCGGCCATATGAATATCCAAAGACCATACAAATGGTTGAGATGCCTTTCTGGCACAAGGAACAAAGGAATCAATGAGACGCAGGCATAGAGGCAACACTAGTCAACCATCTAGAGATCCAGGCCGTCAACAACATCAAGTGGAGTCATAGAGACCAAACGAATTGTGATTGAGCAGAGAGCATAGTAGAGAACCCTATGAACCAGCGGGGAGGTCAGAAATCGAGCATACAAGCCTATCATGTTAAAGCCACAGCTAGAGCCGTCTAGACACTTATTTTCTTACTCACTCTAATTTCTAGCCCTCAAAACACACTTGGGAAGAGCTAAAAGTCTGATTTCGCACAATGCATAGAAAAGAATGTACACACATACACACGCACAGAGTGAGGGTAAGTTGAGGACTGGTTGTAATTAACAACGAATTCACCCAGACTTAAGAATTTGAAAGAACCCACTAGTAAGAGAAGACCCAAGGACATAGAAGGGTGAACGAATCCCAAAGGTAGAACCAAGCAAAGAACATAGCTAAAAAGCTGGATGCAATGAGGACAGGCGCTATTGTGGAAGTGGATCTACCTAGCCTTATCAACTTGATCGACAACATGGCATAACAGGAAGCATTGGACATGGAAGAGGGCAGCCCATGTTGTAGAAGCAATGAATTGGACCTAGCCAATTTTCCTGAAGCCGTCCAATGGTTAGTGAACAAATATGATGCTCAAACCCGGCTAGAACGCTGAGGTAGACCTATAGAGGACATCATGCAGATCTTGAGGAGGAGAGAAAGCTAGCATGCAGGGTTCTACAAGGCCTAGCCGCATACAACCAGGATCGGAAAACTAGAAGCTTGTGCCAAAGCATGGAAATGTGAGAGATCTAGAGAGTGCTAGCCCTAGCAGTCAAAAATCAATCAGAGAGTGAGAGAGTGCTAGAGGGAGACCTCACACTGAGCGAGCTTCTGACAAAGTGACTACTAGATAATATAGTAGCATAGCAAAGCACTATAGCATTAGCAACATCTAGGTGGTCTAGGTGGTCTAGGGATAGCAAAACTTTTTGGAGATAGCAAAAAGTTTCTAAGAGCTAATTGAGCCAATTGAGATCCGTACAACTTTTTAGAGTAGTTCGAACAAGTCTATGAGGCCAATGGCCTCACTGACCCCACGCAATGCTCACAAGCTTTTGGACTGTGTTTAGATGACAAGGGCTGGCTTGGTACACGCATTTGGATGCTGCAAAGCGTGTCAATTTCAATGGCCTGAAAAATCTCTTCATTAAGAGATTTTCCAAACCTGGATACTCTGATAACTTGCTAGTGCGACTCATGAACATCAAGCAAAGAGAGAAGGAGGACATTTGAGATTATGTGACTCATGTGAGGAGCCTCTTCAAGACAATCCTAATGGGCAAGAAACCAACTGAAAGAGCGGTATTAAGCGGCCGGGGTTGCTCTATTGAACCCCGACGCGAAATGCAAGCTCCAAGTGGGCCATTTTTGGTAAGCAAAACTGGTGATGCGGGATGAACCGAAAGTTGGGTTACGGTGCCAAACTACCTGCTAACCTAGATCCCACAAAGGGTGTTGATTGATTAAGACAATAGGACGGTGGTCATGGAAGTCGAAATCCACTAAGGAGTGTGTAACAACTCACCTGCCGAATCAACTAGCCCCGAAAATGGATGGCGCTGAAGCGCGCAACCTATACCTGGCCATCGGGGCGAGTGCGAGGCCCCGATGAGTAGGAGGGTATGGGGGTCATGGCGCAGCTCTGGGCGCGAGCCCGAGTGAAACGGCCCCCAGTGCAGATCTTGGTGGTAGTAGCAAATATTCAAATGAGAACTTTGGAATACAAAGTGAAGAGCTTTACAAAGCCTTAGCTGGCAACTCAAGCTTGCAGCGAGATGCACTAGCAAGGGTCTTTGAAGAAGCTATTAGAGTGGATGACCAGCTCAAGGAAAGAAGCTCCAACGGCTCAAATCAATAAGAGTCCAATACCAAGAGTTCTGAGAGGACCTCAATGTCAAGTGAGAGAGCAGGTCCAAGCATGCAGGACAAAGGGCCCTTCACTGATTCAGGACAAGAGCTAGCAGAGATTAGGATTGACATAGCCAAACTACGCTAGCATAAAATTACTAGGGCCTAGCAACCTTGATGCAACCTCAGTTGGAAAGAAGAGTCGAAGACGAAGGAAGAAAAGGCCAGATGCTAAGGTCACCCTCAAAAACAAAAGTGCCACAACACTGCCTATGGAGAGGAAAGTCATTGACGCAGAGGAAGAAATGTTGGCTCCACGGATGGCTAAAAAGGGAAATGCTAAGGTCAAGGAGTACCCCAACCCGATGCACCAACTCAAAGCCATCAAGAAGGTGAAAGACCAGGTGAAGGAGGCTTAGGAGCACCTAAAAGATGTTGAGTCCATACTAGAGGATGAGATTGATGATCTCTCAAGCATAAGTGCTCCAGTCTCTCTCCCACGACCAAAATCAAGGGAGCTAATGGCACCACAAATAGGGCCACCTAGATAAAGTCTGAATGCTTTGGGCCAACAAACCAATCAAGGCCATTGGCCAAGAACCGTAGAATTAGGAGAAGGGAAAGTGGCTAGCAACCTCTTAAATACATTGGTGACCACCCCTGTGACTCTAAGCTTAGGCGACCTCCTTAGGTAGCATCCAACACTATGGCAGGTGCTAAAATAGTGGGTCGAGGAATCAGATGAGCCAGCCACCACTGACTTGCCCGATCCCGATGCAAAAACACAAATACCGAGTCTGACACTGCACTCCATGCCTAAATCCTTGCACATCAATGCTTTTTGGAAAGACACGGAGATGCATGCAATCTTGCTAGCTCTGGGGGATGTCACAAGAAAGGGAATCATAGACACGAGGGTAGGAGTGAGTGTGCTAAGCCATGCAATACTCCAAACTTAGGGTAACCCCCTAGTTGAGACTACTAGGTTCAATGTCACACTAGCTAACGGAATGAAGGTGAAACCATTCGGAGTATTGAAAAATTGGCCAGTGAAGATCGCAAGAATCCAATTCTCTATTGACTTTATAGTCATGAAGGGAGTGAACTATGACATCCTACTAGGCGGACCCTGGATGTGCAACGTGAGAGTCATAGAAGATTGGGGCAATGGTCTCATCTTCTTAGGCAATCAAACAGAGGCTATAAGAGTAGAGATGGACACTTGGAAAACTACGTCGGTTGACCTAGATACCATCTCCACCATCTTGAAGGATGAGGGCCAGATTAGGAGATCCTATGGGGCTCTTATCAAGCCAAGAAGAAACTATAAAAAAAGACGCACAGTCAGTCACGATGGGTCCCCATGACCTTATTGTAAACGCAAGGCTACTATGAGGGTAACACCTGGATTTGGCTACCTAAAGCCAAAACAACCAAAGGCCCTACTCAAATGCCACCCTCAAGCTTGACCACATGAAACATCACATCCAACAACACTCAAACTACAAGAGAATCAGGCTGCTAAGTCCATAGGATCTCCAAAGCCTAGCTCAGCACGGCCTAAACCAATCTATTGCCTAAAACCACAACCTGCTAACAAACCGCCCAAATCTAGTCTTGATGGTGCCCCTCAGACCTCAGAAGCACCTAATAGCGTGTCAATTGTAGCTACAACCAAACCCATCAAATAGAAGGCCAAGCTACAACCTCAGGAGCAAACCAAGCAACAAACATTAGCTGATGAACTCTCTAGTGCTGTCAAACCTCAACCATCGGACTTAGACCCTCTTATGAGCAACAATCAATTTTAATCTTGGCCATGGAATTAACTGAAAATACTGTGGAAGACTTGGTTGCTTGCCTCATATGCTTGGACGCTACTTTCATGACATTTGCTAAAAGCTACGATCGACTAGACTTAGGTCTCTTGGAAAGAACCTATAGCAATGGAAGTACAAACACTCTCTTGCTCTTGGGAGGAGTTGAAATTTGGATTCATGAAGGCTTCCAAAGTAGCTAAGGAGTTAATTGCAACAAAGATATCCAAGGAATAAGCAATCAAATAGCATCTCATTACATCATATAGCAAGTACACAATCATGGCCTCAAACCAAGAAATTGAGAAGTTGAAATAGCTTGCTGACAATGACTCCTCCTTGCAGAAATGGTACGCTCTATGATTGCAATGGGAGCTAGAGGGATGCCAAATAATGACCAATGCTAAGCAGCACCGTGCAATCAAGGCATCATAATACGACCCAACCTACGTAGCTCCAACTTCCTATAGGGTGTTGACTACCATTCATAACCGACCCTTGGAAGAACACATTAAGGGACATCCTTATTTAGATTGCATCGTCACCGAGGAAGAGCTGCACATCGCTAGTCGTGTGGACTCTGACGACATCTTGCTTGATGTCCTCACTTATATTACGCATGTCGCTATACGCCCTTTGGACATGGATAGCTATGCTACTTTAGAATACAACCCCAATTTCTATGCTTGGCTCATGCGATAGTAAAACACTAAGATTATGGATAGCTATGCTACTTTAGAATACAACCCCAATTTCTATGCTTGGCTCATGCGATAGTAAAACACTAAGATTATGCGCCGCAAGCCCTTCGTTTGCTAAACATTTAATCCTAGGAAGGATTCTTCTCAATTCAAAAAAGGGGGGTAACGTGAATCAAACCAAACACATAAGGAGAACAGTAAAGGAAAAGCACACATGGGGGACCTCAATGGTAGGATGAAGCAACTTGTGATTGAGGAATTGACAATAAAATTTGAAAGCAATAGACTGCTTGGAGGAAAAAGTCTAATTCTGTACTAAAAATAATTTAATCTGCCAAGCATGAAGTATTTTCTTTCGGCAAGTGATTGTTTGGAAAAGCACTAATGACAAACCATGGTTCATGACAAGAGCTAAAGATGTCGCAGCAAGACCGAGCCCATCACCTACCCTTCACAGATAAGGAAAATAGTAAAGGAAAAGTACACATGGGGGACCTCAATGGAGCTAAAGATGTCGTAGCAAGACTGAGCCCATCACCTACCCTTCACGGAAGAGGAAAGAGTGAAGTATGGTCTCTCCCTTGAGAACTGGGCATACAACTAGCTCAGGTTTAGGAACATCCACAACATGGAAGGGGTAGTGACCAGTGAGGAGGCTGTCAAGAGGATCGTGGACCAGTGCAACCTAACCACGTGCATTGAAAAGTTCGCACAAGAACCTGACCACACTAAGTGTGCAGAATTCCTGAGGACGTATGACCCCAATAAGGAGAGTGGGACAATGTCCTTGGCAACAAGCAGAGAAGGAATCAAGCAAGTGAAGATCTTGCTCAACAAGGCCTTAGTAGAAAGGCATTGGGATTGGAACCAAAGGTGGAGAAGAAGCCTAAAAGAGATGTCTATGCCATGCTAGGGATGAGGAAGGAGAATGTATTGACGAATGATGGCATAAGTATCCAAGACATTCCCAACGCAGAGATCAAGCTGCAAGCCAAGGTGATCTACTCCCTCTTCTCAAGTCAAAGATACAATTCGCTCATGCATAGGATCAGCGTGCCCATGAACAACTATGTCAGGAAAACCATAGATCAATCAGTCACCCCAGGACACTAGCCCTTGGAAGCAGACCAGTGGGTGGAGAATCCCCAACATCGAAGGGAGACGATAGGAAGAAGCCCTCAGCCAAGGCCTCATTCATAGGGTATGGAGAAGTCTTGACCGCCCTTATTTGAGAGGCAATAAAAGAGGTGCAAGATGAAGAAGAGGTATCAGATGAAACTCCTAATAGGTCATCTCCTCGTCACGACAAAGAACAATCAAGTGAGAGGACGATTAGTGAAGAAGAGAGAGAGCAAGAAGCTCAATCCAGCAAGAGGAAGGTGAAGACTCCTAAAAAGAAGATGACATAGAAGAAGCAGGAGGAAGAGATGAAGAGAAAGGAGGAAACAGACCTACTAAAAGCCAAGGCTGAGTCAAAAAGAGCCGAGGAAGAGAGGAGGAGAAAAGCCGCCAAATAGGAGGAGTTGAGAAGAAAACAAGAGGAGGACTTGGCACAAGCTATGTACATGTCCATAGAGCAATAGTGCAGGCATGAGGAACTAATAGCAATGAGCCCGCCAAGGCAGGACAGGCCGGGAACCAGGGGCCAAGCATCAGAAGAATTACCTCCACCCATTCCAGAAGGAAAGGGCAAGGCCACACTCCACCTGACCCCACCTACCCTCTTGCCAAATACCTCGACCATCATAGCAACACCAAGCACTCCAACCACAGTGGACACCAGCAACCTCATGGCATGGGTGTAGTTATTGGTCGATAAGACACATACCCCAATGCCCATCTTCAGTGTAGGAACCCCAATGATAGGAATGAAAAGACCGATAGTTGCGAATTTCGAATCTCAACAGGGGCCCAAGAGACCAAGAACAGGTACTACTATCACGGAGCCATAGCCCGCTGACCAAAATGAGCATGTCAGGGAGCTTTACGCTCAATTGGAAAGAGCAAAGGAGGAGAAGAGAGTAGTAGTGGTGAAGCTAGAAACGAAAAGGAAAATGTCAAATTCCTTCCAACTAGAAAGGACCCATCAAGTGGCCTTGCAACAAAAAGAAATTCACATGCTAAAAGCGGAGCTAAGGGCCAAGAAAGATGAAGAAGAACAGTGGCAAAAAAGACTAGAAGAAGAGAACCAGGAGCTAGTCGAAATGCAAAGGGAGTACAAACTCCTAGTTCTACAGCGAGTTTGAAACACAGATGAGAAAAATCCAAGAGGGCATGTAAGATCTCACCACGCTAGAAGCAAAGAGAGCACATGAACAATAGGAATGGAAAAAAGAGAGGAAAGAAGCACAGTGTGGAATGCAAAGACAAAGGGAAGAACAAGCGAGACTAGAAAAGGAGATTGGGCACCTAACAGAAGAGAAAGAGGAACTTGTACAAAAATGGAAAAGGCAGGAGCCACTAACAGTGACCCTGTCACAAAGGTAGGGTGAGGGCTTGGAAGAGATGAATAAGAGGGCAGAAGAATGGGCTAATCAGAATGAGAAAAGAGTCAAAGCCTTGGCATGCCATCTCGATGTTAACCCTCAAATGAACAAGGTGGAAAAGCCACCAAAAAATCTAAAGCAGAAGACAAGGCTGAGGCAAAATTGAAACAGAAGACGAATGCGTGCCAAGAAGAATCTGGAAACACAAGAAGTGTAAAATTTTCCTAAATCGAGGAAAAAGGCACATGAAAAAAAGTGTGACTCTATACTTTTGTTAAAAAGCGCAAGGCGCACCATGATTTATTTTAAGAGTGCCGAGCTCTCACCCGTGCAATTTGTAAAGGTAGATGAGTGGTAGGAAGGAAGCTAGGAAGATAGGAGGACAATGGGAAAAAGGGCCCGCGACCATGTAAAAAAGGAAATAAGGGGATGACCACCCAAAAAGGGAGTTAGGGTTTTGTATATAAAGTTGAAAAGTGAATGAGAAGCTCATTCTTGTGTGTGGCCAAAAGTATCTCTCCTCTTCTTCTTCTTCTTCCTATTCTTGCTTGCTTGAGCTTGTGATTAAGAGAGGAAGTTTGAGAGTGTGAGGGAGTGAGTGTTTGACGGTGAGGGACCATGGAGAAGAAGCTCTTCATCTTATCCTCTCTTCTTCTCTTCTCTTCTCTTCTCTTCTCTTGCTCATGGCAATGGAGCTTGGAGCGTGGAGCTTGAGGATGGAGCTTGCATGAAGCTTGTACTTGGATCGTGGAGCTATCAGAGTGCTCAAGAGAGGAGGTAACTCGATTGGGCATGGAGATAAGCCCACTACACTCGTAGAGATGGATGGCGCATCGGCTATATGCGAGGTAGCCATTAGTGCTCGGCTTGGAATGCTTGAAGCAATAAGCAGTCTGTGGGTCTTGGTGGTTGATCGCTACTACATTTTGGTTCCATTGCCAAGACAATGAATTCAAGCCTTGAGCGCTTGCGTGCTTCGAATCGAGTATCGAAGTAGGATTTTTCCCAAACCGATACTTGAGGTAGATAGGTAGAAAGCAAGGGAGTTTGAAGAGGTATTCAATCTCCTTAGCAAGTAGGTTTTTGGTTTTTGGACTTGGAAAAGCATGTTGGAGTAGTGTTAGGTATTTCCCTTATGATTTTTTCTTGCATTTAGGTAGGATAGGAGCAAAATATTAGAGCACGTAGTAGGGTTTTTTGTTGCTATATAACAGGCTCAAAACAGGGAAAAGAAGGGCAAAAAAATAAAATTTTGGGTTAAATATTGGCGAGGGGAGCAAGAATAAGGTGAGTACAGGCTGGGTAGGGTGATAAGGAGCCAGAAGTGGCAAGGAAGATCACATTTTGCATTACAGGGTTTGAAGAGAGCTGGAGAGAGGGAGAGAAAGCTTCATTGCATGGACCTACTTTGATCTTGCCATCGAGGAGTTCTTTGCCCACTAGGTAATTCCACACCTTCCTTTGCATGAGTAGCTTGGATCTGGAGGTGCTCTACCAGTAAGAAGGCCTCGATCGCTCAGTGCGACGAATTCTATGGAGTTCGGTGAAAAATGTGATGCGCTCGGCTCGTCTGAGTGACAGATATTCTAGACCGAGTCCTAGAATCTACCCTTGGTCGGCCCTCGGACTACTCGATCCACTCGACTCAGACACCCACTTGGTCCTCAGGCCACTCAACCCTCAAACCACTCGGCCCACTCGGTCTTGGACCACTCCACCCTTAGACCACTCGGCCCTCAGACGGGGGCCGAATCGGGCATTCGGCCCCTACAATTTGGACCTACTGGGCCGAATTTGGATTTGGTCAAATTTTTAACTTGTAGACCACCTTGAACGACCTAGAGACCATAAAAGCCGAAAGCACATCATAGATCTATCACTAGGTTGAAATCTAGAGCAAGTAGTTCAAAATTTGGCTACAAATGGTCCTTCAAATATCGTAATGGTATTTAGCGTAACGGCTCTGCGGGCCGAGGGACTGTCCCTCGAGACCCTCGTAGAGGGGCTGCACCTCTCCCAAGTAGGTTGGAGAGAAAACGCGCGTCGTTATAGGTCCTCCAAATGAGATCCTAGTGTAGTAATGGCTCTACACAAGCATGGATTCTCACTTGCAAAAGAGCAACCAAAAGCCCATACCCAAACAAAGACAAACAAAGACCCTAGAACCTCAATGGGCCAATCTAGCCAACAAGGAAAAAAAAGGCCACACCGCAAAAACATGTATGTGTTGCATTTGGACTGCATCTAGTCAAAGCGAAAAGCAACAACATCAAGCTACAACTACGAGGATGACTAGATATGACAATCCTGAACGATAGATGCACCTTGAATAGCACTGCACTGACGATCCAAGATATCAATGGAGAATCCACATCTGGTCATGCAACTAGGGACTCAAGGGCATTTGTCAGAAGGCTTAAATTTATCATCCAAGACCCGGAAGATGAAGACATAGTACCACCTGCTTATCTTAGGGTCAAACTCACCGCAAAAAGGGAGCACTGTGTCGATGATCTCATCAATGAAGGAGCTCATTTCAATATCTTGACCTATGAAGCATGGACTCAACTAGGCCAACCAGAGCTCATACCAACTAATGCAACTCTTAGTCTTGACGGGGGACACTCCCGAGCACTTATAGGGAAGTGCAAAATCCTTGTAACTATTGAAATGGAAAGCTTGCCTATCCTATTCCATGTTCCTCCCAAATAGTGCTAATTATGGATAGGAAACCCTCCTAGGAAGAGCCTTCAAAAGGACGAAGAAGTGTGAGGCTGATTATGTAATACAGAGGATACACTTGACACTATTGGGATTGACGATAATCACAACCTTTAGTAAGGGTGACCTCATCAAGCCTCAGGGGAAAGACAAGGAACATTCTGACATGTCAAGCAAGCCTAGTAACAAGATCAAGGACTTGTTGAAAGAGTTGATGCAAGCGCATGCTGAACATAGAGAACCAGTGAGCGAGGCCATGCTTGAAACAAGAAGGTCAGGAGACAATGCCAATGATAGGCTTTGGACTTACAAATATCATAGAAGACTGCAAAAGAAGCCCAAGCCTTATAGACGAAGGTACCGATGGAGAGTCATCACAATGTCACGATGGATATCCAAAGAATTGCTACATGCTCAAGGGTATTATGCAAGTAACTGATGGATTTGGGTACCAAAACCCCCTACTAAACCACCTATGTTAGCCAAAGGCCAGGATGTATCAAGAGCAAAGAAGCACAGGAAGAAATCTAAATGAGAATCCAAGTCTCGAGTCAAAAACATTGGAGTGACCAAGCCCCTCACAACTGAAACCAAGAAACCAAACAAGACTATTCGAAGGGTAGAACCTCATTCTAGCTTGCTTAATAAGAGAATATCATATGTACCCATTGAGCGTGCACAAAAGCCACTAGTGCCAAGGAGCCTTTGTTTTTCCAAAAGGATAATGAGCATCATAGGCACAACATGGCTCATGGTAAGATTAATTACTCAACAAAGCAAATGGCAGAATCATCTAACAGCCACAAGCAAATTGTCCAGCCAATGTCAAAGCCACTTAGGAGTCCCAAGCCTCCTACACCCTCTTTCCCTAAATGGACACAGGAAGCACAACAATAGTTGTCAAGTGCAACTGTGCAATCCCAATCTCTATCTCCATTTGAGCTTCCAAATGTCCAAAATGTGAGACATGACAACACCCTTAGCTCTCAGCCTAAGGATATGCATGTGCAATCCATCGTGACTAACTTCCAATTAATGCTCGATCTGCATAGGTGAATACGCAAAGGGCAACAAAAGACACAACCACTTCTGATCTACTTAAGGACTTGACATTGCAGTCTACCAATAGTGGGGCCAATCCGTTGAACTAGCCATTACACTACTTCCGATTAGGAATCATAGCAGTCACAACCTTTGGTCGTGACATTCCCCCTTGTGGAATGTGTCCTTACCATTCACTGGTGGAAGAGGTGTCGCAACCAATATCCTCGATACCTCCAGCACTGCCGAAGCAACCTCTCAAAGATGTGGCCAAGCAGATGGCACATCTGACCAATCAACCTAGCAAGGTTGTTCAGCAAATCACAGCTAAGTCCCATGAGAGCACACCAGAGAAGGAGAGATCTAAGGCCCAACCAAGCACATCAATGACTGACCTAGTTCAGGATCCTGAGTCTTTAAGGAAGACACCTTCATTGCCCATGAACAAGAGGAGAACATAGCGAACACAATGGCAGTTACAAGTGGTTATGAATGCCAAGAAGATTGAGACCAAGAGCACGAAAGAACTTGGGAATAAAGCATCAGGTCCACCCACTAAGGAACCCATTGCCATCTCCCCTAACAACAGTGAAACCTTAGAAACATCCATATATTCTGATAAATCAAAGCAACCATCACCATCAGCGGTTGCTTGCAACACTCAATCCACCGACAATAGAACTTATTTTGACCAAACAAGAGTGGATACAACACTGTCACAACAAGGTGACAAATCTATACTAGTCACATCTAAGGAGAACCATGATGCAATAACAACAAAGCCTTAGGAGAAACATGGAAACCGTGAGGACATAAGCAATCCTAGAGTTGACCAATCTTGCTCATCTAGGCCTGAGCCCCCAGCTATGCTAAAGCCTAGGGAAACTCCTAGAACCTTGCATGAGATAGCAACCAAGAAAGCCTTCATTGAACATAGAAGTGTCACAAAATGCGTAACTAAGTTGGATGCTAAGCCCAAAGTATTCGCACATGTCTATGTCCTTACAGACATAGGTGCATTCCCTAAGGAGCATCTTGAGAAATACTTACCATTTCCTGTATCTTAGGAAGAGTAAGAATATCTTGATGAGCACTATGACAAGCTCCTACATAAGCGCATGCAACTCATCTCTGACGAGGAAGCCGACGACTTACGCTTGACTGTGACATTCAACGATGTGTTGTGCCAACCAAATCTTTTAGAGAAAGAGCAACTAAAGCAACAATCAAAGGGTCAAAGTCAATTCGAAAAGTGTTGGTTTGAAAACCACGTTATAATGGCCAAACTGGGAGCCTGGTCTTAGAGGAGCGATTGGCCAAATGGCAGTCTCAAAGAGACTCAACCTCGCCAACTTCCTTTCAAGTTCTGACTGCCATTAGGGGTATGGACTTAGCTGGAACTAGCCAATAAAATGCTCCGGTTGATAAGATTCTCATTGAGGAGGAGCTACATGTTGCAAGTAGGCTCAGACAAGGTACCATGCTGCTCGATGTTGCAAAATATCTGTTGTTATTGAGTAAGATGCCATGAGTACTAGATGCATGTGCCACATTCCAATATAATCCTAAGTTCTACAACTCGTTTTTATCCTCACAAAGCGACATGGATGCATAAATTGTATATAAATGAACAGTGTGTTTTGTGACTGTGAATAAATAATACCCAAGTGAGCACACACAAAAGCAATGATAGTCAAGCGCAGGGAGAAAAGTTTGGATTTGACAGACTGAGCTCCTAGGGTCCTCCTCTCACCACACATCTAGAAGTTGTGTGACAGTTCTCGCCTCCGAGTATAGGGCAGATAGTCCTCATGACTGCCATGGGAAGCCCTGACCAACACCTTTGAGGGTGTACACGGGGCATCGTCCCTTTCTATAGGCTCTCTCTCAGCTTTTGATCTCCCCTTTATGGGGACGAGTCTTGCCCTAGTTCATCACAATGAATCCGTGTGATTTGGGGTAAGCAAAGATCTACTACTAGCTCGAATACACTGTTCGAAGCAAGACAAATATTATCACGAGGGTCGTCCCTCTACAATGGCTACTATGTGATTGATGATCTACTGGTTAATCCCTGTCATGCAAATAATTCCATCCTGTCTCAAGGCCTAACCCTTGGTTCACTTTTTGCAGGTTTTCTCATAGTAGTCATCATGGAGCACCCAGTGCAACTGGCCTGCAAGGAAGCTATCTGCCATCGTCGAAGGGAGCATACATCACAAGCTCCTCTGCCACAGCACTATGTGCCTACCCTTAAGAGGTATGCACCAAAAAGAGGCCCTAAGCAACACCACCCCATACGCATGCCAAAAACTTCCTAGGCTAGGAAAACGAAGGCTCAAGGGAACACCCGAGGGGTGGAAACCTCGACCATGCAGGCCCTCACCAGATGCTTAGGCACCAAGTTCTCGAAAGAGGAGAAGGTAGCTAGAAACAAGAGGAAATTTGATGAATTATTTAAAAGCATTCTTGAAACAGCTGCGGCCAAGGATTACACCATTCGGGTCGTCCCGGCCAATATCTTCCCTGCCCGACGGCCTGATGGGAGCCCCTCACCGACATAGCCCCAGTCGCCCACCCACTGGAACTTACTCCACCTCATACAAATAGAATAGCCCCTATGTTGTATAAGCTGCTTAACAAAGGCCATCTTGCCATAACTTTTTGTCCTTCAGTGGTTAAAGGGGCAAGCTCCCCCCAACTGTACAAACCTCCATTATTACTAATACACGGCATGTCTTTAACAAGCATCGATGAGATGCATTGCAGTCAACACCATAGGATTTAGATGAAGTAATATCTTTTTGCGTTGCATCTGTTCATCATAATTGACGCATGTGATTTGCATATACTCTCACGAAGTATCAGGTGGATGCAAGATGACACAGGTCTTTGTACGAAAGTATTTAGGGCCCAAGTCACCACAAGACCACCAACCTCACAAAGAGCCATGATAGAAGCCTCACTGCCGAAAGTGAAAATCACCCTTGCCAATCACCTACATCGCATGACCCAAAGCAAGATCAGGGGCCATTCTCTCTTTCTAAGTTAAACTCTATACTTGGCACTCATGGCAGCAGCTATTACCTCAATTGTACCAACATCACATGTTACAAATAGGTTTTGCAAAATCTCCAGTGTATCTCGCCATCTCAACAAATGTTTCTCTAGCAACGAGGCTAGGGCACAATCATCGTTGTAATATCCATTTCCACAGCCTTCGAATCTCGACATTTCCCAACCCATTAAAAGGTTGATAGCCTCAACGTATTGCAATGGTTGTACTCATATTATTCTCAAAAATTAAAAAAATAAAAGAAAAGAAAAGGAAGAAAGAAAAAAAAAATAGCACTCACAATCACAGCACGACACCTAGGGGTCCTCAAATTAGGTATACCCAGTGACCTTGGTCGACTGGCTCCATCCCTAGTTCCCTAGCCCTCTACACATCCCCCACAATTGTTTAGGGCACATCAAGGGCAAGACATATCTAGGGAGCTTGTCTCGCCTATGGTTAGACATGTCACCCTGACCCAATTGCACGATTCCTTTTTGAAATCTGCCTTAGTACCATTGCAATCGATCATGGTAAGCATTGCACGAATGGCCATGAAAAGTACACCGTACTCGTCGAGCAAGCCCAATAGCTACCAGCTACTGAAAGTTCAGTGTCAATGTGTTCAATTATACTACATCATACTGTCACAACGCAAAGAATGTCTCATACACCTTCATGTGTACTTCTCCTCAACATGGACAACTTTGCTTCATCCACACATTGTTACGAGGAACCAAACCCGCGATCTTCTAACTACGTAATATCTAAGTATACATGAGCACTCACATAATATCTGCACCAAACTATATACACAGTTTGGATCCTCAAGTGCAGGACAATACTCTCAGCTTGCTTAGATTTTGACCTGCCTCCCAAACTAATCAAACTACGTCTTGTGCACGATAAGAAGACTAGCACTACCCCCAAGGAGAGACCACATGTGAGAAGTTTTCAATTGTAGGTATTGAAGACTCCAACGAAAGTGTCGTTCACCCTTCATCAACACTCAACTCTGAATTCTTATCCTTTATCATCATGCAAGCCCACCAAGAATCGTCGGCCCGCAGAATCCCCAGAACATCAACACCTGTGCCAACCCATGAGTGCAACTCCCAACAACAACCAGCCCTATCAGCAACTTCACCAACCCTACCACCAGCCAATCACCAACCACATGCCCCCAGCAACCTTCATCCGCCCCACCACCAAAACTCCTCCACGGCAAACCACAACTATTCCTTCCACCCATGTCTTCGGTACATGCCAAAGCCTGCTACCTACGAAGATGAGTGCCATGGGACTGGAACTCGACTAGGAGGGGGGTAATGTTAACCCTCAAATGAAGAAGGTGGAAATTTAGGAAAACCTAAAGCAGAAGACAAGGCTAAGGCAAAAGTGAAACAAAAGACGAAGGCACGCCAAGAAGAATATGGAAACACAAGAAGTGCAGAAAAGTCCTAAATCAAGGAAAAATGTGTATGAGAAAAAGTGTGAGTCTATACTTTTGTTAAAAAGCGCAAGGTGCACCATGATTTATTTTAAGAGTGCCAAGCTCTCACCCGTGCAATTTGTAAAGGTAGATGGGCGGTAGGAAGGAAGTTAGGAAGATAGGAGGACAATGGGAAAAAGGGCCTAGGCCACGGCCGGCCATGTAAAAAAGGGGATAAGGGGATGACTGCCCAAAAAGGGAGTTAGGGTTTTGTATATAAAGTTGAAAAGTGAATGAGAAGCTCATTCTTATGTGTGGCCAAAAGTAGCTCTCCTCTTCTTCTTCTTCTTCTTCTTCTTCTTCTTCTTCTTGCTTACTTGAGCTTGTGATTGAGAGAGGGAGTGTGAGAGTGTGAGGGAGTGAGTGTGTGAGGGTGAGGGACCATGGAGGAGAAGCTCTCCATCTTCTCTTCTCTTCTCTTCTCTTCTCTTCTCTTCTCTTCTCTTCTCTTCTCTTACTCCCGGCAATGGAGCTTGGAGCATGGAGCTTGAGGACTTGCTTGAAGCTTGCACTTGGATTGTGGAGCTACCGGAGTGCTTGGGAGATGAGGTAACTCAATCGGACATAGAGGTAAGCTCACTACACCCATAGAGATGGATGGCACGTTGACTATGTGAGAGGTAGCCATTAGTGCTCGACTTGGAACGCTTGAAGCAATAAGCGGTGATCGCCACTACACTTGCTCAATTCGAAAAATAAAAAAATACTTCCTAAAAGTAGAGTGGAAGCCGCCTAAGTGAGCTTCCAAACCTAGTAACACGCCTTTCTGGATACCCTATTGGACGTCACCCATGCAGAGGAGGGAGAATCCATAGAGGCAATGAAAAAGAAATTGGGAATGGCTCGTAGAGCATTGAAAGCAAGACTGTAGATGCCACCACAACCTAGTGGAGTTGGCCCAAGCCTAGAAGAGTGATGCCATTATCTCCTATTGGTAGGCCTAACCTCACAAGAAGTGGACACACTCATGTTCATCGAAGAAGAGAAATAGGAGCCAAGCCAGGAGAGGGAGGTGGATGTAAATTTTGGAATAGGACCACATGAAGAAGAGCTTGTTCCACTGCCTCCTTCCCTTCGGCCTGAAGAGCAGCAACATGCAGACACCTCCACAGAAAGAAAGTCAGAACTGAAGAAAAAAAAAAAGATGGAGGAGAAAGGAGAAAATGGAATGCCAAGGGAGTGAGGGAACCCCAGGCACCTATCCCACCATGCGAGGATGATGCCCCAGCAAGCTTCCACACAGACCTCATAATCTGGGAGAGGCAAGAAATGTCCAGGAGCCCCTTCAACTTTAACTTCCAGTTCCCCACCACCTTGTGTAGGGTTTTGCCCATCAAGGTGGTGGAGGAGGTGATTAACATCAGAAGAAGGCTCGAACAGAAATGGCTAGAGGAGCGAGAGAAGAATCCCACCTTACGGGCCACTGAAGATGCCGAGTTTTTGCAGGATAAGGTTTTTGAAGTGCCAAGGTCTGTGCTTGGCTATGAATGTCAACCTAAATGGAGAAGAAGGGCCTGTGACACCAACCTAGACACTTGGATGGCCTTTTGCAACATCCAACCCTTCAAGCAGAATAATCCAACCTTTATGCCCTACCCTCGAAGGGTGGGAGTGGATTTTGACTCCAGTGTCCACGACTGCTACAACTTCCCTATAATCTATAATCCTCACTATACTACATATGAAGATGCCCTCGTCTTCACATCAGAGAACTTGTATGATACCCTAATCCAATTCACTAATGATTTCTCTTCATGCCCTGACCCCGTCTTTATTACTACTTGTAATTACCTTAGATTTCTTAGGATACTCCTTAGGCAAGACCCCACCATGCAGGAGTGCGGCCTCCCAGTATTCCATTTTGATCCTAACGCTATAGATAGTTGCGCGATGGCTCGACTAATTATGTGGGCTGCCCTATTACCTTCATTTTGGTTAGCCCTTGTAGAGGACATGAATGATAGCTGCTTCACTTGCTGTAATCATCCATTTCTCTGTAGCACCACCCTTCACGTCCACCTAAACCTCAAGGGGTATCTCCAAAGCCGCCAGTTTCTTAACAAATCTATTAAGCCCCCTTGTCCACCTCACTCCGATGATGAAGACTAACTTTTGTCATGACTATGTAACTTGGGAAAAAAAATGAGGTATAAAGTAGAAAGAAAATCACAGAACATGGAAATGAAAAGAGATATCAAATGTAGACACCACAAGCTACACATCTATCACATTCACTACACCTAGGGGTCCTCAAGCTAGGTGCATTCGGTGGCCTCGATCGGCCGGCTCCGTGCCCTCCGTGCCTAACCTCCCAGCCCTTTAGATTTCCCATGACACTTGCTTAGGGCACATCAAGGGCAAGACATACACAGGAAGGTAATTCTACCTATGGTTAGACCTGTCACCCTAAGCCCCATGCACCACACCTCCCCTGTGCACAAATTGGGTCCTCAAGTGTGGGACACCATCGAGGGCTAAGGTTAGACCCATCTCCTAGTTCCACAAGCATAGGCACCATGCACTCCATGATAAGGTAGAAACATCTCCAGGTAGTGCACCTTCTTTTCTTTCCATGTACAAAAAAAGGCCCTGATCACCAACTCTAGAGGCCCCATCATCCATGCAATGCACTCCCCATCTTATGTGACATGCCACCATGTAGGCAGAACAAAGCAAGGAGCGGACGCAATAGCCGCAGTCAAAAAGTGAATAAAGAAGCTCATTTGGAACAACACAAGAGAAGGCACTTGCGGAGGGCCGACAGAGGGATCCGTCCAACCCAATGTTCCATTTTTGAACCATAAATACCTCCAACACAACCTCCGTTAGGGCTCATATCCAAACTCAAGGGCCTTCCAGAACCATAAATCCCTCCAACACCAGGGCTCATATCCAAACTCAAGGGCCTTCCAAAACCATAAATCCCTCCAACATACCCTCCACCAGGACTCATATCCAAACTCAAGGGCCTTTTAGAACCATAAATCCCTCCAACACACCTCCCAACAGGGTGCGTATACAAACTCAAAAAGCCACCTCGCTACCCTAGCAACATCGTTTGACTCATTACCCAACAGTGCCATGGGACTAGCACTCAACTAGGAGGGGGGTAATGTTTACTGCAAAGCGAAGGAAGTGGAAAATGAGGCATCAAGAGGAAAAGTGCAAGGCAAAAAAAAGGAAAAGGTGCCCTACAAGAGAGTGGACCCGGAAGAAATCTAAAAGCATGGGAACAACCATCGAGAGTACAAGACGCAACCATGGAAGCTGCAAGAAGCCAAAAGCAAGAATACACACCTTTAAATATAAAGGCATAGCCAAAACTCTGTAAAAGAGTACCATGCTCCCTCCTGTGCAATTTGTAACCATGAACAGGTGGTAGGACTAAGCTAGGAAGAGAGAAGGACAATGGGAAAAAGGGCCTAGGCCATGGCTGGTCATGAAAAGAAGGGGGATAAAAGCATATGACCTCCCAAAATGGATTTAGGGTTTTGTATATAAAGTTCAAAAAGTGAATGAGAACTCATTCTGTGGTGTGTGTCAAAGTGGACTCTTCTTCTTCTCTTCTCTTGCTTGCTTGTAAGTGCTTGAGGGAGGGAGTGTGAGTGAGTGAGGAAGTGAGTGTGTGAGAGTGAGGGATCTTGGAGGTGAGGCCCTCCTCCATCTCCTCTCTTCTTCTTCTCTTCTCTTCTCTTCTCTCATCTCATGCGTGGCTATGGAGGATGGAGCTTGGAGGAAGAGGCTTGAATATGCTTGAGCTTGCATCACGAATAGTAGAGCTATCGGAGTGCTTGAGAGAGGAAGCAACTCAATCGGGCATCAAGATAAGCTCACTATACTCATAGAGAGGGATAGTGCATCAGCTATGTGAGAGGTAGCCATTAGTGCTCACTTGAAATGCTTGAACAATAAGCTGTCCGTGGGTCTTGGCTGCTACCTCTACACTAATCAAAAGGTTTTAGCTCATTAAATGCTTAATAACAGCATACTCAACATCAATGAGATAGTTGGAAACTAACATAGCATCATTCACATACAATTGGAGCATGGTAATGAGGAGCTGAAGCTTAGAATTGCATGTATTTGATAAGCAGGGTGCTGTCCTGAATCTATGACAACTTATACTTGACAACTTGGACAAACCAAAGTAGATCAATGTTGCATCTAGTTCAAGGTGAGTGAGAAACAAGGGGAAGTGATACGTCAGCCCCTCTACCCATAGAGTATAGTTTTGAATCCATTCCCCATCTAGACTAGACAATCACACATTTGGCCACTTTCTAAATCTAGTGCCTTGAAGAAAAACACTTGGCTTATCGAGACCACCTACCCATAGTATAAATCCATTGAGGATCTTGCCCTTCCACTTTTCTCGATTGTATTTTAGTTATTAATTATCTTAGCATATTTTTATTTGACATGAAAAGACAGCTTCCTTTCTTATTCATTAAATACTAGTTTCTTCACATAAATTATTGTCAGTGGTGATAGAAAAACAATATCAAAATAATCCTTTTGAATGCACTTGCAAAACAATGTATTCATCTCATGTCTTCTCTAAGGTACAATGCCAACCTGGCATTCCATTCCTTAATGTGGGACTCATGTCTAATCTCAAGTACATAATGCACCAATCTCCCCTTATCTCGTATCAAGGATTTCTAGAAAGTCCATCCTAGGTCGTGTAGGGATTAGGCAAGGGTCCTTTATAGACCCAAGGGATTTATGGCTAGAGCCCCCCTATTACCCTTCTCACCTGCTAGCCTAACATCCGTCATGTACAAACCTCTCACATTTGGGGTTGGTGGTCCTAATCTCCAGCATGGTCAACTAGCCCCTTGGTGAAGGACTCCCACCAATAAGCTTGGGCAAGGTTTAGGGTCTTTATCCACACCCTATATCCTTTTCAATATAGCATTATGTAATTGCACACTAGGATGGGTTGGCTTATGCTATCTTTTGGTGGAAAACAAACAAGATGTGATTCAACATGCATGAAAAGGTGGTGGGAAGGAGGATATCTCTTGAAAAATGATGGCATTATGGAAGAGAAAAAATTTGTGTTGATGAAGAGAAAAAAGATGAAGGGGAAACTATGGCAACAACTAGGTGTAGATATTTGAGTGCCACAGATGAGACCGATTGAGAGCTCCTTTGTAGTATTCTCTACCTCCTTTATCTTTTCTCTGCAAATTGAACCAAACTTCAACATCCATACAAGACCAATATCAACATGTCAAACAGGTGTTACACTCACAAACTTGTCAAGACATCAACCTACTTGTCAACGAATATGAAGCTCAATATTTCCACTTGAAGAAGAGGGTAGTGAATATCTCTGTAGTACTGGTCATCATCAAGCTAAAGTCTTGAGTTGAAATTGAATAGATGTGTCTTGAAGGGGTAGTCTACATGCATGCAAACAAGTGTCTACATAAGTAGGCTTATGAGCATAGCTCTTCTCAATCCTCCATACTTCCATCTCAAGCCTTCAATTGGCCTATCCTTTATATTTCTCTGGGTTTATGGAGGTGGAAGTATCCTGGAATACCACATTTGGCTCAACATGTAGATTGCTAGGAGTAAAGCTGGAAGGAAGTGAAGGCTCAATATCATAAGTGAATACAATTCAATTTTTCAATCACACTGTCTTCTTGTTTCTCTTATAAGCTTAGCCTCGAACTCCTTGTACCCAATCATGCCCATGCTTATCCATGTCATAATAATGTATTAAGATGTTTGAACTCCTTAAATTCCAAAAACAATGAAGCTTAACTCCTTATCCCTATATTATTTCCATTGTGTCCAAAGCTTATTAGATCCTTTGAGACCAAAGTCATTGAAGCCTTAAGTGCTATACCTTGGAAACAACAAAGCAAGAGATCAGTGTTTTGGATAACAAGTTGTCAAAGGACTTGAACTTCAAATTTCAACTCAGGGGAATAACTTGGATTTTTCAAGTTGAGCTTTGAGCCTCTACAATTCATAAGGACTCTCAATTGGAGTAGTTTTCGTGACTTTTTTCATCTTGCTTTGCTTCTGATCCTCCACATAACTGTGGCACGATGCGATTGCATTTCGATAGCATTGGCCTTGGTGCTCACATCACTCGCTAATGACATGTTAACAATAAATGTGGAAGGATACATTGAAAGGCAAAGTCGAGGGTAGTCAAGGACAATCAAAGCATAAGTGTTGGAATTATTTTTGGAGTTTTAGTGTATTATTTCGGGCACTTGTATTAACTATTGTACTTCATAGATCTCACACTATCATGAATGTATTATTTTGTGAGACTCTCATGCCCATGGACCTTGTATTGTCACATGTTGTTGAATTTGTAAAAACTACAATTATTGTGTGGGTTGTGTACATGGATTTGTAATTGCAATAGCATAAGCTAGGTCTAATTAGGCTAAGGTAGAAAGATACTTTAAAGATTGACCAAACTAGATTCCACAAAGTGGGCAAGATACCCAAAAGAGGGTGCAAACCCTATTTTATAGTTTTGGAGACCCTAAAATGCAAATGGGGCATCACCTTAGAGAAGTAACCTAGCCCTAAACCTAATCTCAATTTATATAAGAGTGGGAGGTCTTAATTTATTTATCATTTTTGTGTATTCACACTATAGAAGCTTTGTTAGTGCAAATATTGAAGCTTTCTATTCACTTTTGTTCTATCATTTCACTCCATTGTTGAGAGTGAGGGGGAGAGAGAGAGTAGAGTTATGTTGAGCAAGGGGTTGAGGGACAGTGAAGCTCTACAGCTTCTTCTACAAACCTCAAAAGTAAAACTTAAAAGAAGAAAAAAGGTCACAAAATCCATGTAACAACAAGTCTTTGTGTCCCCTTTGCTTGTTTGATGTGGAAATGAATTGAATATTTCCTCCTCAAGGTGATTGCTACCTCTTTCATACATAAACCCCTACACCCAATATACTTTCAATATGTTTACACACTCAAATACACATGCTCATGTGATTCCCACACACATCTAGCACCCCCACTCACATGTAGTTCACTCATATAGATCACTTGTACATAGTTCACTCTCACATAGTTCACTTGGATATAGATCCCTCACATGAAATTCATTTGCATTTATATCACTTGAACAAATTTCATTCATACATAGATCACTCTTACGAAGTTCACTTGCATATAGTTCCTTTGCACTAAGATCACTCCCACCAAGTTCACTCGTACTTAGATCATTTGCACTTAGTTTACTTGCATGAAGCTCACTAGCACATAGTTCTTTCACATTTAGATTGCTCACTCAAAGTTCACTCACATGTAGTTCATTTGCATCTCGTTAATTTGCACTTAGATCATTCGCTTCACTTGCACTTAGATCACTCACACCTAGGTCACTTGCACAAAGTTCATTCACATATTTGCACCTTGTTCATTTTCATGTGGATCATCTGCTATAAAGAGATCTCTTACTCAACCACCAAGACCCATGGACCAATTATTCCTTTAAGCATTTCAAGTGGGCACTAATGGCTACCTCTCACATAGCCAATGTGCTATCCCTCTCTACACATGTAGTGAGCTTACTTTGATGCCCGATTGAGTTGCTTTCTCTCTCAAGCACTTTGATAGCTCCACGATTCGTGATGCAAGCTCGAGCATCCTCAAGCCTCTTCCTCCAAGCTCCATCCTCCATAGACACGCACGAGACAAGAGAAGAGAAGAGAAGAAAAGAAGAAGAGAGGAGATGATGGAGGGTTTCACCTCCAAGATCCCTCACCCTCACACACTCACTCCCTCACTCACTCACACTCCCTCCCTGAAGCACTCACAAGCAAGCAAGCAAGAGAAGAGAAGGAGAGAAGAATAAGAGTCCACTTTGCCACACACCAAATAATGAGCTCTTCATTCACTTTTTAACTTTATATACAAAACCCTATATCCCTTTTGGGCAGTCATCTCCTTATCCCCTTTTTTACATGACCGGCTGTTGTGGCAAGGTCCTTTTTTCATTTCCTTCTATTTGCCTTCTTTCTTACCTATGCCCACCTACCATTTATAATTTGCACAGGAGGGAGCCTAGCACTCTTTTACTATAGTTTTAGGGACACCTTACATTTAAAAATGCACTTTTGCCTTTGACTTGATTTTAGAGACTGCCCCTTATGCTTTTAGTAATTTTCCATCCTACCTCTTCCATTACATTTGATTCCTTCCTAGACTACCTCTTTTAGGTGACCCAACTTGCACTTTTCCACTTTTTCCGCTTTCTTCTTGTGCTGAGGTTGACGTTACCACCCTCCTAGTTTAGTGCCAGTCCCATGGCAATGATGTGTAGTGGTTGGAAGGTGGAATGGATGTAGCTAGATCGCTTTTTGAGTTTGTATATAAGCCCTTGCAGGGGTTGGGGTTGGGGTTGGGTGGACTGGCCATTGAAATTCAAGATGGTGTGGGGGCTAGTCCCGTTGCAACACTGACGGTGGGTGGATCGGTCCTTTGAAATTCAATATCGTGTTGGATGGATCCCTACTTGGAGAATGGCGGGTGGGTGGATCTATCTTTCAAATTGAAAATGGTGTCAGACGGATCCCTATTTGGGGAATAGCAGGTGGGCGGATTGGTCTTTGAAATTTAAGATGGTATTGGACGGATTTGTCTTTTTTCCCTCCGTGGTTGTTTTCTCCTACATTATTCCAAATGAGCTGCTTCATTCACTTTTTGACTAGGGTTACCTTGGTCTGCCTCTATCTTGTTTTGTCTACCTAGTGACATTGTCACATGAGATGACCCCTCTCTTAAGCAGAGGGCTTGTTCCAGGGCACTTGCAGTTTTGAGTTGATGGTGTGATGATTACAAAGGGCAGACATGTGAGTCGAAGATGATGGGGTCTTGGGAGAATTGGTCTTAGGAAGAAATAGATCACTCAGTTAAGCTGATGGAGGCCAGGAGTGCATTGCATGGATGATGGGGCCTCCAAAGTTGGGGGTTAGAGCCTTTCCTTGTACCTGAAAAGAGAAGGTGCACTACCTAGGGGTGTACCTACTTTGCCATGTGGTGCATTGTGCTGGTGCTAGTGGGACTGGGAGTTGGGTATTTCCCCACACTTGAGGACCCAATTTGTGCATAAGGGAGGTGTAGTGTGTGTAGCTTAGGGTGACAGGTCTAACCATAGGTGAGTGTTGCCTCCCTAGGTATGTCCTGCCACCCTTGATGTGCCCTAAGCATGAAGTGGGAAATCAGTATGAGGCTAGGGGGTTAGGGATGTAATCGGCCGACCAAAGCCACCGAATGCACCTAACTTGAGAACCCCTAGATGCAGTGACTATGGCCTATGTGGGGTAAATTGTTGTTCGTTGTGATTTCTTCTCTTTTCATCTTTGCTTTCTTTGTCTTTCTTTATTTCTTTCTCTTTTTCATTCTTTTTATTTTCTTTTCTTATCTTTCCTTTCTTCTTCTTCTTCTTCTTCTCCTTTTTTTTTTAAATTACATAGGTAGGACGAGAGCTAAGCTTCATCATCTGAGTGGGGTGGAGATGGGCCCTAAGATACTTATTTAGGAATTGCCAACTCTACAAGTACCCTTTGAGGTTCAGGCAGACTTGTAGAGTGGTGGTAGAGGTAAATGGATGATTGCAACACGTAAAGGGGCTATCATTCATATCTTCTAGAAGGGATAAACAAAAGGAAGGGAGAAAAGCGGCGCTCATTATTAGTCGACAATTCATGGCACAACTATCTATGGCATTGGGATTTAAAAAAATGGGTGGAAGGTTGCTTTCTTATGGGGTGGGATTTCGCCTAAGTGTAGTATCCTAAGTAGCCTAAGGTAATTTTTTGGGGTGAAGATAAGGACCTCCTCCGATGTGGTACAATTTGCATTGTAGATCACGAGAAAGTCGTACCAGGCATGGACACTTGGGTCAAAATCCACTCCCATTCTCTTCGAGGGTATGGCATGAATATCAGGTTGTTGCATTCAAATGGGAGGGTGTTACAGAAAGGCACCCAAGTGTCCATATTTATGTCACAAAGGTGCCTTCTCCATGTAGGCTGGCACTCATAGCCTGGCACTGATCTCAAGACCTCCAAAAACTTGTCCTGCCAAAATTCTGTATCCTCCATGACCCAAAGGGTGGGGTTCTATTCTCTCTCTACTAGCCATCTATCTCCTAGCTTGCTTCCAATGGCAATCACCTCTTCCACCACCTTAATAGGTAAGACTCGGTGCAAGTTGATAGGGAAGTGGAAACTAAGATCAAAGGGCTACCATGCATTCTCCTGGTGCTCCTAGATGATGAGATCTACATGGAAGCTTACTAGGAGTTCATCTGAGGTTGGTAGAATGGGTGCAATTGTCCCTATTATTGGTGTAGCATTTAATCTTTTCATGGCTTCCTCCACCATCTGTTTCCTCTTTTCTTTTAGTGTTGCTCTCCTCTCGATGGAGGTGTCCGTTGGTTGCTAGTCTTCTAAGTGTGGAGAAGGAGGCGGTGGGACTAATTCCTCTTCATGAGGTCCCATCTTGAAGTTTAGTCCAACCTCTTCCTCTTGCTAGGCTTCTTGCTACACCCCTTCGGTGACCCCTAATGTGTCCACATCTTGTGGGGTTAGGCCTGCTTGCAATAGATACTTTCTTTGTTCTTTTGAGCTTAGGCAAACTCCCACTGTTACGCTAGCATCTATAGGACTGATTTCAAGGCCTTGCATGCAATCCCCAGCTTCTTCTTGATTGTTTCAATGGCCTCCCTTTCCTCTATTTGAGTGACATTAATCAACGTATTGAGGAAGGTGCATTGTAGGGCCTCAAAACTCATGTGGACTGCCGTTGCTCTACTTTCAGCCAATGCTAAACGATGTGCCAAGGTCTTAACTCTTCTTTCATTCTGATTGGCCCATTCTTCCACTCTCTTCTACATGTCTTCGAGGCTTTTCCCCTGCCTCTGAGCTAGCATTGTCAGTCTTTGTTATTGATCTTCCATTTCTCCTCTCAAATTCTACTACTCTTCCTATGTTGAGGCTACCTGTTGTGTCAATTTTTCCGCCTCTTTTTTGTACATGCGTGCTCTCTCCTCCCTCAATGAAGCACCATATGACTTTGGTTTGTTCTTCCAATCTTGCCCACCATTCTGCTTCCACTTCGTCCTTAGATTGGAGCTTTTCTTTGAGCTCATTGATCTCCCTTTGGACCATGGCTATTTGGCGTGTTTTCTCCAACTGGAATGCAGCCATGGCCTCCTTTTTAGCTTCGAGCTCTACTTCTGCTATTTTCATTTCTTCCTTGGCTTTTTCCAACTATGATAGCAGTTGTTTTACATATTCATCATACTCCTTAGATGGCACCTCTGTCTCATAGGTATGGAGGTGGTAGAGGCTTCCACCTTCTACCTCTTTGGATCTTGCTTGGACTCGGCATCAATTGTAGCTGGTCTCTTGGTCCCTATCACTGGGGTACCCTCTCCGGTCCCTTAGGTCATCTCCTTATTTACAAGGTACTGCACCCATGCTAAGATATTGCTAGAGTCTACTTCTGGTGTGGAGCCCTGGGTGATTGTGACTGTGGGTGTGGTTGGCACTAAGAGGGTAGGAATGGGCACAATTGGTTCCTTGCCCTTGCCTTCTTTTGGAGAAGGTGGCATGGTTTGTGGCACATGGGTGCTCAAGCTTGGTCCTTCCTCTCTTGACAGGCTCATGGTATCCATCTCATCTCTCCTGCTCTGCTACTCTATTGATCGTCGAAAAGCTAAATCCATATCCTCATCCTCCTTTCTTTTAAGCTTTGCCTCTTCTTCAGCTACCTTCCTTTTTCTCTCCTCCTTCCTCAGACCTTCTTGATTCTTCTCTCCACCTTTTTACATCTTCCTCTACTTCCTTCTTCCTTTCTTCTTTGGTCTTTTTAGACTCCCAGCAAGCCCTCTATGAATCTACTTTTTCTTTTTTCCTCCTTTCTTCTTCCATCATTCCCTATAAAGCTTTCCTCCTTTGCTCCCTACGCCTTTGTCAGCTAGTCTGCAACTCTCCTTTCCCTTCATCATCAGTCTCTATCTCTTCACTTGTTTGTGTTTGCTGCTCTTTTTGAGGAGGTGATCTTAGTGGTGTCTCTCCAACTCCTTCTTCTCCTTCTCTCTACCCTTGCCCCAAGGCTTCTATAATAATGGCCATAAGGACCCCAACTAATCCAATGGTTGAAGCCTTCGAAGATGAGGCTTTCCTTTTGGCCTTGGTAGCTGGGGACTCTCCTCCTGCTGGCCCTCCTCCTATTGCCAGGGCCTTAGCCGAGGTCTCGAGGGTCTTTTTCAAAAAACTATTGAGATTCACCTCATCTAGTGATCGTGTTGTGATGCTCTCTAGAAAAGGGACATTAATGCAGCTCATGATGGTGTTGTACCTCTAACTAGAGAACAATGCATCCACCATTTTTGCTTGGATTTGAATCTCAGGGTCGTGGATATCTGCCAAGTTGATGCCATTGTGGGTATGGACCTTCACCTTCTCCACTCCTAGCATAGCGTACACATCTCTCTTTGGCTTTTGTTCCACCTTATTGACCAATCCTAGGGCCCTTTCTACCAAGTCTAGGGTTAGCTCAATCAGTATGCGATTCTCTTCCCCCTCTCGCATAATGACGGTGCCATGGTTCATGTTAAAAGTTCTAGAAATTCTGCATAGCGGGTGTAATCGGCTCCTTGGCTCACTACTTCCATGTTTTTCTACAAATGGCACTGGTTTTCTTGGCCCGCCATGATGGGGGCCTGTCATGAAGCCATATTCACCATTAGTACTTTTTAAAATAATTACAAGCAGAAGGAAACGACTGCATACTTTGCTGAATTGAATTGCTTGAGTGCAAAAGTAGACTTGGCATTGGTTTTCTTGGCCTGCCATGATGGGTGCCTGTCATGAAGCCATACTCACCATTAGTGCTTTTTAGAACAATTACAAGCAGAAGGAAACGACTGCATACTTGCTGAATTGAATTGCTTGAGTGCAAAAGTAGACTTTTCCTTCAAGTAGTCTATTGATTTCAAATTTTATTAACATTCTCCTCAATCACAAGTTGTTTCATCCTTCCATTTCTGTTTTTAGGCATTGATTGAGGTTTCTAATGTGTGCTTTTCCTTTATTCCTTATGTGTTTGGTTTGATTCACCTTACCCCCTCCCCCCTCTGAAATGAGAAGAATCCTTCCTAGGATTAAAGGGTTAAAGGATGAAGGGCCTTTAGCACATAATCTTAGTGTCTTACTTTCGCATGAGCCAAGCATAGAAATTTGGATTATATTCTAAATTAGCATAGATATCCATGTCGAAAGGACGGATGCCTACATGCATAATGTAAGTGAGGACATCAAGCAAGAAGTCACCGAAGTCCACTCTGCTAGCAATGTGCAACTCCTCCTCGGTGAGAATGTGATCTAAATAGGGATGTCCCCTCATGTGTTCTTCTAGGGGTCAATTAAAAATGGTAGTCAACACCCTATAGGAAGTTAGAGCTACATAGGTTGGGTCATACTCTGATGCCTTGATTGTGCATCACTTCTCAGTGTTGGTCACTATTTGGCATCCCTCTAGCTCCCATTACAATCAAAGAGTGTATCATTTCTGCAAGAAAGATGAGTCGTTATCAGCAAGATGTTTCAACTCCTCGATTTCTTGGTCTGTGGTGGCCATGATTTCATTCTTGTTATACGATGTAATGAGATGCTATTTGATTGCTTGTTCTTTAGATATCTCATTGGTAATTAACTCCTTAGTTACTTCGAAAGCCTTAACAAATACAAATTCCGAATCCTCCCAAGAGCAAGGGAGTGTACACACTTACATTGCTATAGGCTCTTCCAAAAGACCTAAGTCTAGTCTATCGTAGCTTTTAGCCAGTGTCATAAAAGTAGTGTCCAAGTATCTAAGGCAGGCAACCAAGTCATCCCCTGTATTTTCAACCAAGTCTGCAGCTAAGGTTAGAATTTATTGCCGCTCATAAGAGGGTCTAAGGTCGGCAGGTGGTTGAGGTTTGACAGAACTAGAGAGCTCAACAGAGTTGATGGTTGCTGCTTAGTTTGCTCCTGAGGTTGTGGCTTGGCCTCATGTTCACTGGGTTTGGTTGGAGCTGTGGGTGTCATGCTACTAGGTGCTTCTGAGGTCTGAGGGGTACTAGAGCGAGACTAGATTTGGGAAATTTGTGAGTAGCAAGCTACGGTTTTGGGTGATAGATTGGTTTAGGCCCTGTTGGCTTTGAAGGTTTAGAGCCTGATTTGTCTAGATATTTTGTGTGGTCAAGTTTGAGGGTGGGTTTTGAGGAGTGCCTTTGGCCATCTTGGATTTAGGTACCCAGATATGGGTGTTACCCTCATAGTAGCATTGTGCTTGCAATAAGGTCTTTGGGACCCATCGCGACTTGACCATTTGTAGATATTGGTAGCTTCTTCTATGCCTCCTAGGTTTTGAGTGTGGGTCCTTAGCCTTGCGAGGGTGTGGATGTCTGCTCCTAGGTGGCGGTCCTTGATGTTTAGGTACCCATTTGAACTGGGGTTCATGGGCTTCAGCTTTGGGTTCAGAAGGTTGTTGGCATTAAGGCTTGGCAGGTTGTGACAAGTCATGATCCCCCTCCTTAGACTTGACGATGGGTTTCTCTACCTGTGGCTTTGTGGATTTTGATGGAGTTACGCAGCCCTTGCTGAAAGCTGTGATAATACATACATTACCTGTGGTGAGGTGAATTCCTTAGGACTTGTAGTTGACTTTGCAATTAGTTTTCTTTTTAAACGTGTATCCTAACGGCGATTCTGTACTTGCATCTTTAGTGTTTGGCAACACATAGAAGATCATTGGCATGCTTTCAAACTCGATAGAGACAACAACCTTGCACTTCCCCAAGAGTGCATATGATCGACTCCCATACAAGCTGAGTTTAGCATTACTGGGTTGTAGCTGTGGTTTGCCAATTTGAAGCCAATGATTGTGAGTCAGGACATTAAAGTCGGCTGCCAAGTGGCTCCCTCATCTATCAATGCATTGAAGGTGTGTGTTTTCTTGGTAGTGACCATGATGCTTAGGTAAGTTGTTTCTATGGCTTCCTCATCCTCATCATCTATCTGAGTTATAGTGGCCACTCGTACATTGGCAGGGGACTCTAGCATCGGAGCCTCATGTAGCGGGTGCGTGGGAGGGTAGTAGCTCTTTATGCGGCTGCCATTGAAGAAGCCTATGCCCTCTCCTTCTAGGGTTTCGAGATCTAGTTGCCAGTTTGATTGATGGCACGAACTCTGGAAGGTCCTAACCCCCGAAATTTCATTTATGTCCCTTGACTAAGTACAGCAGTACTAAGTCACCCGGTTCAAAGTCTTGCTGCTTGACATGCTTGTCAAACCAATTTTTGTGTCTTTCCTTCTTGCATATTAGAGCATGGGTGGCTAGAAGGCGAGCCTCCAATAGGCATTCCAGCTCGACTAAGTGCTCCGTCCATGCCTCCTTTCCATCCCATCTCTCTTGATGAGTGATTCTCAGGCTAGGAACAAAGAACTCTACAAGTAGAATTGCCTTCGTTCCGTAAGTTCGCCTGAAGGGATTCTAACCAATTGTCATTTTATAAGTTGTACATTAGGCCCGCAAGGCAGTTTGTTATCCCAGTCACTGCGCGAAGCAGAGACCACCTTGGTTAGGACATTTACTAGGATTTTATTTGTAGACTCAGCCTAGCCATTCACCTAAGGGTAGTATGGCAAGGATTTCCAATGGATGATTAGAAAGGTGGATAGGAGATGAGCTATCACTTCATTGATAAAGTGTGTGCCTTGGTCACTAACAAGTTCAATGGGGCAGCCGAATCATGAGATCACCTGCTCCCATAAGAACTTAGTAGTGGTCCTAGCATCATTGTTTCTTATAGCTCATGCTTTCGCCCACTTCATGAGATAGTCTGTGGCCATGATGATGTACTTAGTGTATGAATACTGTGCCACAGGACTTATTGGTCCAATGAAGTTGATTCCCCATTTCTGAAATGGTTGTCTTGCAGTGATTGGGGTCATCTCCATTTGATCCTTGCGAATTGGGATCTTGGTCACTTGGCACTTGTCACAGTGCTTTACGAATCGTGCTACATCTCGGAAGAGAATAGGCCACCATTACTGAGATTGCAACACCTTGTGAGCTGTCGTGTCTCCACTAAAGTGTTCTCTTGCAATTCCATCGTGTGCTTCAATAAGCACATCATGCATTTCATGTTCACACACACATCAGCACAGCAATCTGTCTTGCCCTAGCCAGTAAAGTTGGCCTACTATTACCTAATAGGGTTGGATTTTCAGGGTGAGTCACCTAAGTCAAGACTTTTCTATCGGTCATTCAGGAAGTCTGTGCTCAAGCACCTGGACTATGTCATCTACCCAATAAAGCATCAAATCAGCTCTAAACAAATCTATTTCGTTGGATAGACTAAATAGATGTACATCAAGTAGTTCGTCTACAATACCTTGCCCAGGGGCTTCTCCTATGGGGATGCGAGACATGTGGTCACCCATATAACATTGCTTTTCTTTATGCACAACCATGAAGAAGTCGAATTCTAAAAGAAAAAGTAGCCATCGAGCTATGCGTCCTGTGGCGCACGGTTTATTAACAAGGTAGAGCAAGGCTTGATGGTTAACAAAGAAGGTAAAGGGTGTAGCCAAAAGATAGTGCCGAAACTTCTTTACAGTAAACACCATGGCTAACCCCTCTCTCTTCATTGTAGAATAATTCATTTTTGTATCAGTGAGTTGTCTGCTAGCAAAGCTCATAGGATAGTCTAAGCTGTGTTCACCAGGTTGGCACAACACCACTCCTACAACGAATTTAGAAGTGTCAATGTGAACATGAAAGGTGATTGTCCAATCTGGGGCCCGTAAAATTGGTGCAATGATGAGCCTTTTTCAATTTATTGTACACATTTCCTCGGTCCATTTGAATGCGATCAGTAGCTTGTATAGATGTCTAGCGATCAATGCATAGTTCAACTCAAGCAGCCGATAAAACCTTGTATGGCCTAGGGAGCACTGAACTCCTCTGTAATTAGTTGGTGGTGGGAGATCGATGATGACCCTGACTTTCGAGAAGTGAGTGGAAATGGTGTTCTTCGACACCACATACCCTAGGATGCATCCGTGCTTCACCCAAAACTGGCACTTTACGAGGTTCAACGAGAGATGATATAATCAACACCATTGAGAGACAGCTTGGAGCTTGTCTACAAGCTCCTTCCAAGTGGGTGAATACACAGATCGTCGACGAAAACCTCTAACTCCTTCCTAAGCATGTCCTTGAATATAGCACACATGAGCCTCTGGAAGGTAGTTGGTGCATTAGCCAACCGGAAGGGCATGACTTTGTAGGCAAATATTCCCCACTCAATAGCAAAGGTGGTCTTGTGCCTATCGTCAAGGTGCACTTACACCCGCTTGTTGAGATATCGAGCTCCACTCGTGATACGCCAGGGTGACCATTGTGTATTTATGTCACCGACTTGTCAGTTGCAGATGCGGTTGGTACACCGCCCCTGAATAATAGCTACATGATAGCTATCCTTATCTACTCTAGTTCGTGGCTCAGTTAGTATGCCACCTTAGTTAATTGAGTTTGGTTTGAGACCCATATCTAGGGTTCTTCTATTTCTTTGTACTTGAGTTCTTTTGGCTTACACAACTAAGAAGAGGAAAACTGTTTTCAGCCTCCACCCTTGTGTGTCTTCCCCCATTGTGCAAGCAAGAAAGCTTCAAGCGAGACTCCTTCCTTCTCTCCCACAATCTTGACACCGCTTGTACCTCAAGAAGCCATCTAGGAAACTATAGGTCTCTTTACCAGCTACTCTTTCGAGCATGTGTTTGGTATACGGCAATGGATACTTATCTCTCTTCGTAGTAGCGTTTACCTTCTTGTAAGTTGACACATACTCTGATCTTCCCATTCTTCTTTAGCACGATGACTATGGGTGAAACCCACTCTGTGTGCTCAATCTCGTAGATGAATCCTACTCTCATTAGCGTATCAATTTCTTCCTTGACAGTGTGAGTGTGTTTTGGATTCATGGGATATGGTTTGTGCTTGACCGGCGTTGTGCTGGGTGTCATGGGTATATTATGAGTCACTACACTCAGATCTACCCCTTTGAGTTCCTCCAGGGACCAATCAAAGACATCTATATACTCTCTCAAGAGAGCAATGAGACTTGCTTCCTCTTTCTCAATCAAGTCATTGGCGATAAAGACAGGTCGATGTGTCCCCCCCTCCCTAGCTAAATTGACCTCCTTGGCCTTGGCGGGTCCTTCTATTGGTTCACTTGCTTGCCCCTGGCGTTTGCCTCCTAGCAAGATTACTACCCTATCACCTTTTTGAACTTAGTGAACCTCTTTGGTAGGTCTTGCGATTTTATTTGCTCTTCTGCCTGCATGTCCCTAAGTTGTTTCCTCCTTTCCTCCTTTAACCTTCGGCACCTTAGGTGAATGGGTAGGTCCCCTTTGGTGCATCTAGTCTTAGCAAGTCGAGTTATATCGGGATCATTGTCTGAGCTCACTCGGAATCGACCTCTCCATCTTCACTAGGTGAATGGGTAGGTCCCCTTTGGTGCATCTAGTCTTAGCAAGTCGAGGTATATCGGGATCATTGTTTGAGCTCACTCGGAATTGACCTCTCCATCTTCGCTAGAAGAGGGAGTCTCTCCTAGTGGTCGTGGCTTGGAAGGTGAATCCGTCCTATATATGGTTGCAACACTTGGTTGGACTAGTCCTGCTTGCTCATAGTCTATTGCACCTATGTGCTCTAACCATGTGCAATTGCAATCCATGCACATGACTCCTTTTTTGATTCTAAAGGAATTTCCCTTGCGGGGTTTGGAGTCTGCTCATATTTGCTCGATTATCCCTCCAATCGAAAGAGCAGTATCCACGATATTTATTAATGGGATACAAAGCGAAGAGCTTGATTAGTAAGGACATGCATCCAGTCTTGCTCGTCCTCCGGACAAGGGATATACTTAGTCAGTGGCCCATAAGATAAGATTTTCTATTCGGGCCATTCCCCTTCAGCATAGTGGAGATGGCATCTAGGTTGACTGTTGTGGCCTTCCACCTGTCCATCTCTATTCTTACGGCTTCCATTCAATTGTTTAGGAAGATTAGACCATTGCCCTAGTCTTCTATGACTCTCGCATTGCGCATCTAGGGTCGGCCTAGTAGGATATCATAGTTCGTGACAATAAAATCAATCAAGAATTGGACCCCTGCAATTTTTACTGGTCAATTCTTTAACACACTGAAGTCATCATATGGCTTTCATAACATGTCAATAGAGAAGAGCAAAGAGAGATAAAGCAATCATGAGTACACATATATACAATGTATACTTGAGCATATAGAGAAGTAGTACGACTAAATTCTTCTTTTTTTCCCACACAAAAATATTTGATCTATGATATGATAAAAGACAATATGAAAGTAACAAAACATATATACTTATTGCGACTATGTGTAGATCCACTAACAATAGATGAGATGAAACAATGAATGTGCCATAGCCAAGAATAGACTATGTCGGTATAGTTCAAATATAGAGCCTTTGGCATATCCTCTATATTGGAAACTTAATGCACCAATAAGAAAACTCATGCCATGTCATCAAGGTACATAGTGGATTCTAGCTCGTGTAGGGGTCCACATCTCAATACTATATGCGTAGGATGGCAACTTGGGAGCACATGGAGTGTGCCTATCAAAGAACTATGTTGGTGGACAAATGTCACTATGTTTGTAGTTGAGCATGTCATCTCGCTCGTTGTTTAAGTATGAGTATGGCCAAGTGTTTCAGATAGGTGGAGGATGTTAGTAGAACAAGGTGGCATATGGAAATGTAGAGGGACTTGAAGGGGTGAGTGACCTGTTTTTCCCTTCAAATCAAATGAGAGGTGAGATGTGTGAATAGAGTGTTGCACGCACGGCATGGGCCTTTCAATGCACAATGCACGATCTGTTCATGTGCACTGCACCATAAGGCTCCCTGGCCTTCCTTCTTGCACTGTATGCCGACACAGGGTGGGATGCACTGTTGCACCATCAAAAGTGCATAAGGCATACAAGCTCTGCACAAGTGACAATGAGGATTACATTAATGGGTTTCGGGAATGGGCTACCCTCTGTATCTTTCAACAAAGCATGAGATAGAGGGTGGACTGAGTGTGACAGATGGTTCTTCAATCCATTATTGAGAGGTGAGGATTGAGGGACGTTACGACAATTGGCGTCAGGTACATTTTTGTTTTCGTATGCACCCACAGGATGGGTCTCTGCCATCAGCACTAGAGTGACATTAAACATGGCTGTCTCAATTGGTGGGTTGCCCCAGGTTTGGAGCACTGCATGGCTCAGCATATTGACTCCCGCTCCCGTATCCACGATCCCTTTCCTTGTGGTGTTGCCTACTAGAGCTAAGACTAGCAAGACATCATGCATTTCAGTGCCCTCCCAGAAAGCATTGACGTGTAAGGATTTTGGCACCGAGTGCAACATCAAACTCAGTATTTGTGTTTTTGGGTCATGTTCATTCAAGTCAGTGGCACCTTGCCCCATTGGTCCTTCAACCCACTGTTTCAGCTCCTGCCACAGTGGTCGATGCTACCTAAGTAGATCTCCTAGGCTTAGTGTCATAGGGGTGGTTACTAGAGAGGTGAGGAGATTGCTAGTTGCTTGTTGTGCTCCTGTTTATGCTCTTCCTGGTCAATGGCCTTGACTAATTCGCTAGCCCATAGCATTTAGGCTTTGTTTATGAAGCATTGTTTGTGGTGTCATCTCATCTCTCGATTTTTGTCGTGGAGGTGACACTGGCATGCTTACGCTTGAGAGATCATCGATCTCATCTTCCAATATGGGCTCGACATCTTTTAAGTGTTCCTAGGCTTCCTTCACCCACTCCTTCACCTTTTCGATGGCTTCGAGTTGGCACTTTGGGTTGGGGTACTCCCTAACCCTCGCACTTCCTTTCTCAATCATCTTTGGAGCTAATGTTTCTGCCTCTAAGTCGGTCACTTTCTTTCCAACAGGCAGCGTCGTGGCACTCTCAGTTTTCAGCATGACCTTTGCATCTAGTCTCTTCTTTCTTTGTCTCTGGCTCTTTTTTCCTATTGAGGCTCTGTCTAAGTTGCTAGGCCCTGGCAATGATATGCCGGCCTGATTGGTCTGCACACGAGTCATGACATGCAATGGGATAGGCGTGGCCTCCCTATCAAGTATCTCGACATTGAACAGCCCTAGTGGAAATGATGGCTCGTTTGTCGAACTAGAAGATGGCTTCCATCTAGGGCAATCAACAAAGAGATGAGTGATTCTGCACTCAGTACATCTAAGATCACAGCCTTGTCTCGGTTTGCTTGCTCCATTTCAGGGTAGTGAGAAGAAACATGCCTTGGGTAGCCACAAGTCCAACATGTGATTTGTTCTTGGGTCTGCCTCCCTAGGCCTCTACCTCTTCATCATACAATATGTGACGGTGTACATAAGGCTCTTCATCATTCGGCTCCTCCACATAGTGGACTAGAATGTCACTAGGTGGATGGGCCACGTAGGGTCCAGGTGGTCTAGGGATGCCCGTAGGGTTTATTTCCATCCTAGGAATGGCTGGCTTGGCATCATTGGGTGTCGGGAGAGCCAATGGGGCTCCCCTTCCTCCAAAGAAGTTTGGTGGCCTATTCACTAGGTAAGGCTGATTGTATGGATGCAAGTAGGAGAGTCTCCTCGGCAATCTACAATGCATGGCATCGTGGCTGAACCTACCACAATTCTCAGAAGGTCAGGACCTAGGGTCTTGACACTCAGCTGGCAAGTGGTTTTTGCTGCAATACACGCATTGGACATGACGACATGTTGGTCATCTCATCGTCTCCTGTAATCTGGCTAGCTCCATCTTCATTTTCGCTAGCTCTTGACTTGAGCCCATGCCCTTTCCTTTATCCTAAGTACTCATGCCTGATCTCTCACTCAATGCTGAAGCTCTTTGTGAAGTTCTAGCATTAGGCTCATCTCGATTCGAGCTCCTGGAGCTTTGTTCCTTAAGCTGGTCATCTGCTCTAATCGCCTCTTCAAAGACCCTAGTCAGCACATCTCGCTATAAGCTTGAGTTTCCTGCCAAGGCCTTATAGAGCTCTTCGCTTTGTATCCCATTAATGAATATCGTGGATATTGCTCTTTCGGTTAGTCGCTCGCTAGTTAGGATTCTCTTGAAAAGACTCCTCACGTGGGTCACATAATCCCATATGTCTTTCTTCTCTCTCTATGTTTGACGTTCATGAGTCGCACTAGCAAGTTGTCAGAGTATCCTGGCTTAGAAAATCTCTTAATGAAGAGACTATTGATGTTGTTAAAGTCAATTCGCTTGACAGCGTCTAGACTCGTGTACCAAATCCTATCCTTATCTCCTAAGCACAGACCAAAATCTTGCGAGCACAAAGTAACATCAGCGAGGCCATTGGCCTCACAAACTTTCTTAAATTGCTCCATGAAGCTATATGGGTCATCGTTAGGCTGGTACTTGTCTAGCTTCTTCATGACTATCGGGATTTTAGACTGGCTCTTGGAGCCCTGAGTAACTCCTAATCCTACAAGCAATGAGGTTGCCATTGCAATGGCACTTTTCTTGATGGAGGCGGTGTCTAAATAAAATTTCTAATGCTCTAATCCTTTAAAACTCCCCCCCTCCTAAGTGCTAGTTCACATGGACGAGGGAAGGAATGTTACAAAAGAACTGACTAGTTATTAGTTAATTAGTATGGATTTATTATCTAATAGAAGTTTATTAGCCAAAGTGACGACAAATTGTAGAATTAATAGTTCATAACAATCTTCTAGCTTAGTTAAAGACATTTCTAGTCATGGATGAAATGTGGCTAATTTTGGATGTGTTTGAAGTAATGTATACCTCAAAAGTTAAGCAAATAGGATGTCAAGATGGAGTGCAGATTTGTTGCACGAGGAAGCACTATGGTAGAGAAGATTCATCACAGGAGGTAGCACTATGACTAGTATAGGTTTGCCATAAGAGGTAGCACCATGGATGTCATGTACTCACCCCAAGGTCTTGCCATCACACTTTATAGATGGCTAGTTTATAACCACCTAGAATCTAAACTACCATCTAGACAAGAGCTCAAACATGTAAGGAAGATTCATCCCTTATGGCGGTTGAGAAGTAGTGGGGCTCTAGTAGTAATATTGAAATCAATCCTAGGATAGGGAAAGAATCCTTGATAAGCAAAGTACATAGGCAAGTGCACTAGAGAGACCCTGAGATGAAGAAGGGGGTAGAGGGTTCGTCTCCCCCTCGTCACTCACTCACAAAATGTGGTAAAGTGCTAATTAAAATCATAATAAAGTGCTCATAAAAGTCATTGAAAGAATATCAAATTAACCAAGAATACTTGTAAAGGTTTATTGGACTTCCAATAGGTCTGTGTTCCTAGATTTGATGCTATGGGAAGAATATGGGATATGCATAATGATTCTTTATGCATATATAGGATCAATAAACAAAATAAAGTAAGAGAAAACAAAGCTAATTGCTTATCATCACGTAAAGTTGTTAGCAACCTTGAAATTGGAATCGCATAGGGATTAAATGAAGCTCTTGCTTTCATAAGTGGTGATCTTGAGAATAATCAAATTATTTGAATACTAAGGTAAAATGTATCAATATTCTTTTAGGTTCCTTTGATTGGAATACCCTCATTGGTGGTGCTTATTCCAGTTGTCACTGACTTGGAATATTAGAAAGAAAGGAAGTTTATACTCAAATAGGTTAGTCGCCCAAGTTTAATGGCAAACAAATGAGAATAGAAATAAGTGCCAAAACCTTGATTCAATAAATGAAGGATTATTTCTCCTTCATTGCTAGAACCAGTCCAGCAAATATAGCAATGATCACTTGACTCTTACTTATTTAGAAGAATCATGGTTATGGTGGAAATAATGGTGCCATGATAAGGCTATCTCTGAGTCTGTTATGACATGGAGCCAAATCAAGGAAGTAGTCCAAAACCAATATTTATCTCCCTCCTATTAAACTCTCAAAATGAATGAGATCTTCAGCCTCAAGTGGCAAGAGCTAACTCTTAAAGGCTATTATTCTTGGTTTGTTACACCACAAAGGTATGCATTCCACATGTCTACGAGCCAATAGGTGGCACATTTTGGTCAAGCTTTGAACCCACCTCTCAATGGGAATTGGAAGCTATGAGGGCCACATACCTAGGAGACACCTAGATGAGGGCACAACTACTGGTGCCTACTCTTTCAAGGAATTATGATAAGTTCAATAGGTTTCCTTATGCCAAATAAGCTAGAGAAGACTACCAACATGGAAACTTTAATCAGGGTTGGATAAATCTTGCAAATACTCCCGAGAATCATGACAAAAATAACAATAGGAATTTGAACAATGAGCATGTTGCTATAATTGCAACTAGCTAGGCAACTTCTACCCTCAATGCTCCAATAGGGGAATAAATGGCTAGGCTAATGCTTCTCAGAATTGACCTAAGAAAGGATACTTTAATAAGTGATGATGCAAATGTGGGGTAAGGTATGGAGTTGCATCAATGGATGGACAGGGGGTAGAGCAGGGTGTAGGATGTAGAGCTAGAGCCCATATCGGTGCTATCACTAGTGATGAATTGGATCCGACTCTCAAGGAAGAGTTCAAAAACAAGTAACTATTCAAACCCCAATGAACAACCAAAGCATTGGCATATAGACTAGAACTTTTGCTTCATCTTATAGTATTTCATATAAGCCTGCTAAAGCCTTATATCCCTAACCTTGATTATATCCTAGATGATGAACAAATTGTAATACCAAATTAAGGGAATTTTGAATGTTCAACCTGATAGAATCCTAGAGATCAAGGAACAACCTCTTAGGAATCATACTCTTTTCAAGAACATATGGAAAGAATTCCCTAAAAAGGATGCTACATGGATCGAAGAGTCTATCATGAGGAGAGACCACCCTAAGTTTCTCTCAAGATGAGGACATCTCGATTTCTTTAAGGGGAAGAACCCCATCTTATCAATGAATAACCGTCTTTTGTTTTGTGCTCCCTAATAATTATATTTTCCCTCCGGTTACCCCATCTTATCAATGAATAACCGTCTTTTGTTTTGTGCTCCCTAATAATTATATTTTCCCTCCGGTTACACCATCCAACTTTCTTCCTTGAATATGCATTAATTCTTCCCTATACATAATTATGAATATTGGAATTAAGTTCCACAAGTACTTTGAGCAAATTCCTATAGGAATTGCATGTGAATGAATTTTTGCAAGGATTGCATGTGAAAAAGGAGGTAATAATATAAGGTTTTAAAATAAAATCTTAGAGAGAAGATAATACAGAAAGAAGAGAAACCACACACAAACTTTTGTATAGAACTCCCCCTCCCATACCCATATGAAAATCACCCCAAGAGCACACACACACACACTCTCTCTCTCTCTCTCTCTCTCTCTCTCTCTCTCTCTCTCTCTCTCTCTCTCAATACAAAGGTTAAAGAGGAAACGAGAAGCTACATGTATGAGACGATGCATGCAATGCATATGGATGAGGGGAAGAGCGAATAATGCAAAGCACGTAGGAACAAGTGCTAAGTAGTAAGGTTTCTAAAAACCATAATTAGATCTAAAAAAAAGAAATGGGGACATCTTGATTTTGGCCACCAACCAATGGTTCCTCTTCCACCACCTCATCCACCACCCACCTCACCCCCATCACCTTCACCTCTCCCCTCTCCCAAAAGTTTCTTTTTAATAAATGGTAATCCCATTTTAAATTCATTAGATGATATTTTATTAAATAAAGGTACCTCTCCTCCCCACCCTCCTTTATTTATGAACCTACTCCCCTTTTCCTAAATTGACACATGGATAGTTGCAATAAAGACATATTGAGACATGTGGTTTTAACTTTATGACAAGTAGATCTTTTACTCTCCTCTTGCCACAAGATGAAACATCAGAGATCCCATGAGGTAAGTAGAATCCCAATCCCCTATTTATGAGGATATTTTGTCATAATCCTCTCCTAATTGACACTAGATTTTTTCATTAAAGACTAGTAGATTTTTTACTCTCCTGATGCAACATGTTAACACATTAAGATCCCATGACATCAGTAGAATCCTGTCTCCCCTCCCCCCCTCCCCCACCTATAAAAGGGTAACCATTCGTTTGTAATGGAAGCAAGAGTCTGTTGAGAGTAGAGTGATGCTATGAAGAGAGATGCGATAAAATACAAGGGCATGAGAGAGAGTGTGTGTGATAAGGTAAGGCCTTAATTTTCTAACATGCCATAATTCTACCTACCCTCTTTTATCCTTATCCATTATCTTTATTTCAATCTATCCACCTTTTTCTAATCTAAATCACTTTCTTTATCCCATCCATTATGCCCTTGTGCAAGAAGGTTAATGTGTCGAACAAGGCACGACCCTCCAACATGGTGGGTTCATCCGATCAACAATACTTAGAGTAGAGGAAATGGCAACCAATGACACTATTCATTCTAACATCCAAAATTATGTATTTTAGCTTATATATTATAGGAAAAATTAGAGAATAATAGACTATCCACATCTTTGATGGCATTTTTTTAAAGAAGAAAAATAACATTAAGTCACCCACACATGCACGCCATGAATTTGGGTGTTGGTAATTGCATAAGGCATGTGTCAAGCACGAGAAATAATGTATAATAAATTAGATAGATTATTTAATTCATATCCAAATTTGCTATTGTTTTGAAATCTAATCTCATAGAAGATAGAATGGTTATACCCATCAAATGATTAGAAATTATGAGGCCTAAAGAGCTTGCAAATATTAACTAAATCACATGCTTGGTTGAACTCACAAAGTCAGGATGATTCCCCGTTATAAAATGCACATGTTGGTAAAAGCATGCATTTCTAGCTAGTGGTGCATGGTTAAATTATGAAAGGATTGAATATTTAGGTTTCTACATGATATGATACAACTGCTTGGATTTGAAAAAGGAGATCATAATAAAGTATAAATCTCTTTCTATAGTAAAAAATTAAATTCTAGTTAAGAAGAATTGGTTGGTTATTGGTTGATTAATGTGGATTTATTGTCCAATGGAAGCGTCATAGCCAGAATGAAGACAAATGGTAAAATTGCTACTTGATAAAGATGTTTTAGCTTAGTTAAAGCCACTTCTAGTTATGGATAAAATGTGGTTGATTTTGGATGTGCTTGAAACTATGTATGCCAAAAGTGCAATAGATAAGATGTGGAGTTGTAGTGTAGATTCACTATGGGAGGCACCATTATGGTAGTGCAAATTTTCCATAGGAGTTTTCCATAGGAGGTAATACTATGGTAAGTGTAGATATGCCACAAGAAGTAGCATCATGGCTAGCGTATACTCACTAGAAAAGGTATTGCTGTCATACCTTTGTGTAGAGTGTAGACTGTCACCTAGAGAAGAGATCAAACATGTGAGGAAGGTTTTGTTGAAGGAAGAAGCCATGAGTGGAAGCATGCAAGCAGAAGCAAGAACTATGGTGGTGTGACGTGCTTGTGGATCCACTTCCTCATTGGCACGTTCTTAGTAGCGCATCAATAGATATCCTAGAAAACGCCATCTAGATTTCGTAGAATACCTCAGAGTTTGCTATCTAGGCTTGCTTGAGTCTACCTCACGGTAGAAGTTCTAGCCACTCCTATGCGGATAGACCTGAGTTTTAGGTTTCCATTATTAGTCAAGTCACCTAACATTTAGCTAGCATCAGTAATTCAAGTTTCCACTTCTTACAAGTTTACTCAAACTGAATTGACTTGGTTCAAAGAGAATGGGAGACGAAGGGGAGTGTAGAACATCGACCCTTCTACCCATAAGGCAAAATCCCATTCTAGTCCCTTAAAACATTACAAGTCAAGTTTTCTTAATATATAGTGATCATTCGTTTACCTATCTACAAATGCAAACTTTTTCTTTTGAGAAAAGGTCTTGACTTACCTAGACCACCCAACTGTAAATTTGGGCCCATTAGTGATCCATCCACCCACTTCCCTCGACATAGAGTAGTTTTAATCACCTAATTACCTACCACTTTAGGTTTCTCATATTAAAAAACCTTCTTTGACTATCTCTTGTCACAAATTTGTTACACGCCTTTATTTCACGACACAAAGATAGTATAAAGAAATTTCTTCTCAATAGTTCCTTTAAGAAAAATATCTTTTTACAATGTTTCATGTCCTGATTGAACATAATATCAACTCAAAGGTATTATTCCTACAAAGCTCAATCCCTCGACTAGTATCACGACTTCCAGAATACTATCTATCTGGGTTTGAAGGGTAATTGCCAATTCATAAGAGCCTAGGGAATTTATGACCAAAGCCCCCTGGTATCCTCCTTATCTCCTCTTGGCAACTAGAATTCCCTATGACATGACCTTTCACATCGTGATCGGTCCATACTCATTGTCACAAAAAACAAAAACCCCTTGGAGTAGGTTTTATTCATGTTGACCTTGGGGAGTCTAGTGCCATCAAAGAACACTACCTCAGTCAGTGTTCTATGCCCTCGAAATACTGCCTTAGTTGGTAATATGTACTCAATATCCATCTTTACCTTGATAAATTAAGAAAAATAAAAATCTAATTAACAACCACAAACAGCTTACTCAATGAATTGTACACAACAATTTTAACATATTTCCTTTCAAACAACCCTTTTCCTAGAATAACGGTATCAAGACTCAACTTAGCGTAAGTGGCAATATCTTCCAATTATCCTTTTGGATTACTCTTCCCCTTGGGGTCTAGCCTCAGATGAGTTTTAATAAGAGTTTTATTTTTCCAAAACTTCCATCTTTGAGAGCAAATTTCTGGTCATGATCGTTTTCCTTTCCTTAATGGACTTTTGTAGCTCCTTGTTTAGGGATAATTCATTAGTTCCAAAATTCTTGGATATTTTTATTACGAAAATTATTTTAACAATTTTATCTCAAGACTTTTTTAGAGAATTAGTGTTCATATTTATTGATTAGAAGTTCAATTAGTTCAATAAAAATTGGATTTAAAATTTTAACTACTTAAATATTTATTTATTGCAAAAATCCTAGTTCCTAAATCTAGTTCTTGGAAAAATCCTATTTTTGATGTAGTAAAATAATAAATTCTTTAGAGTAGTGCAGTATGTTCCTTGCATCATATTCCTAGTACATCTCGTGCAGCCCGAAATTATTCATTGGAATTTGCGATTGAGAAATTTCTCTAGGATTTTCTATGCAAGAGATTTAAAAAAGTCCTATAGATGTAGCTTTTACCCATTTTAATATTTGAAATAATAATCAAATATGGCACCTGGGGATTTATGACAAGCACTTGGTTGTTGTTTGTATTCACAGCTTCGTTTGTAATCCCAATACACACCATTTCATTTGTAGTGGTCATACCCACAATGTTATTAACAGCTGCTGCTTCTGCGGACTTCATAATTTTCTTCTTTGGGGCCATGGTCTTTAATCATGAGATTATAGAGAAGACATTGACAATAGAGCTTTGGATTGTCACGATTGGATTGATGGGGATGGTAATTATTAGGAATTGAAAGGAGATAAAGTAGAGTCTCGATTCTATAGGGGAATGAGGGTAGAAGAGATGGGATTCAATTTTGAGAGCCGACACAATATACCTCTTATCTATAATGTAATAAAAATTATCTCTCTCGCTCTACTCTTGCCTCACACTCTCTCTTGGCCTTCTCACTTGGTTCAGGAAGAGTCTCTTCTCTAATTCTGCTTGTCCATAAAATTGAAGGGAGAAGATGAGTTATTTATGGAGGGTATCTTGCCAATCCAGCTATCTAGAAGCTTTCGAGATGCAATCTAATGCTAGCAATCTGATCTTTGAGGTCCAAAGAGTTTGCGAGAGATTCCATGATTGATTTGCTTGGCATTTGGGTGATCTTGCTTCAATTTTTGCCTCTTCTCAAACTGAGAAAAGGAGGAGATTGCTGGAGCTTTTGTTGACATTGAAGGAGGATATTTTAGGCTTTTTCTTTGTTTTTCAATTTTTTGATTTGAGAGGGGAGAAGATGAGAGTGATGATTTTCCAAAAAGGGAGGGGAGGGGGCAATGCAATCAGTCGACGTCTCCTCTCCTTCATAAGCTTTTCTTTTTTCAAAAGCTTTAAATCTTAAATCTTTTTTTCTCTTCCTTAGTCTCCACAAGTCAGTTCTCAACTTACTCAAGTTTTAAACGTGTTTGATTAATCCCAGGTTTACTGTCATAACCACCGTGCTTGCACATGACAATTCTCGTGTAGAGATGTTCGCATGCTTATCGATCTTAGAAGGTGTTGGGGTTTGAGATATGGATTATTTTATTTGAGATCCCACTTTTAATAGTCTAACTCTACAAATCTTAATTATGAGAAGTGAGAAAGCCAAAACATCACATCCCCTTCTCCTTAGAGGAATCAAGATGTCCTCATCTCGAATGAAACTAGGGATATTGATTACATAGTGACTTTTTGTCAACCCAAGTGGCACCCTCTTTGGAATAGTCCTTCCACTGGATGAGATACTCCCTAAGGGTTTTACTTCCTAGAACCTTTTCTTGCATATCAAGTAACTTACCTGGTTGAAGTTCAAGGACTCCTTGACTTGACATCACAATTTGTTGGTTGTTAGGTACATGATTAGGTTTGGAAACATAGGCTTTAAATAGATTGACATGGAATACATTGTGCACTTTCAAGTTATCAGGGAGTTGTAGCTTATAAGAATTAGGCCCTAGAAATTTTAGTAGCTTATATCACCCACAATATTTGGGACTTAGCTTCTTGAATAAAAACCATGTCACCTTCTTTGAAAATGCATTCTTGTCTTCATTGATTAGCATGCTTTCTGTCGATCCTTGGAAACTTGAATGTCTTGCCTTATTTACTTATTAATCCATTTCTTCTAGCATTTTCTTAGATGCTTCTATCCATAAGATAGGATCTAAAAAACTTAGTGGCATAAGACAACCTTGCCCATACAATTCCTGGAAAGGAGTCATTTGAATACTTTGATGGTATGATGCATTGTAGGCAAATTCAACTAAATGTAGGTATTGGATCCACTATTTAGGTTCCATGTTGCAATAAGCTCTAAGTATATCTTCAATAACTTGATTAACCCCCCGCTTTGTTTGACCATCGGTTTGGGGATGGTAAGCAATATTGAAGCAAAGCTGGGTTCTTAGAGCTTCGAACAAACTCTTCCAAAAGTTTGGTGTGAAGAGAGAATCACGGTCACTGATGATTCTCTAGGGTGATCCATGTAATTTAAAAATCTTCTTAATGAAAAGTCTGGTGATATTAGAAGCCTTGTAATTGGTTTTTATAGGAATAAGGTGTGTAACTTGTTATTAGCATATCAATGACTACCATAATTGAGTTACATCATCCTTGTACCAGGGGTAATCCAACTATGAAGTCCATGCTGATATATTCCCATTTCATCTAAGGGATGTCAAGTGGTTGGAGCTTGCTTGGCAACGTGACACATTCAACTAATGGTAACCATATGAACTGTTATTGCCTTGGCTACTGCAAAAGGCTGGAAATTGCAGCAGATGGATGTTAAGAATGCATTCCTCAACGGTGATTTAGCAGAGGATGTATACATGGTTCAGCCGGAAGGGTATGAGCACCCTGATTTTCAGCATTATGTGTGCAGGCTGAAAAAGGCACTGTATGGGCTGAAGCAGGCTCCGAGAGCCTGGCATGCTAGGATCAGCAGTTACTTGCAGAGTCTTGGATTTGTTGTTGGTAGGGCTAATCACAGCCTGTTTACAAAGAAGACTGACAGTGGCTTGGTAGTGTTGGTCATATATGTTGATGACCTGATAATCACTGGAGATGATGTCATGGGAATTCAGCATGCTATGAAGATGCTGAAATTTGAATTTGACATGAAAGATCTGGGAGATCTGAAGTATTTCTTGGGTATTGAGGTTGTACCAGCTGAAAATGGCTTATGGCTGATGCAGAAGCACTATGCCATGGAAATGCTTAAGAAGTATGGCATGGCTGAATGCAAACCACTGGATACACCTCTGGACCAGAATGTAAAGCTAGACATGAATAATGGGGCTGAAGTAGAAGATGTGACTATGTACAGGCAGATGGTCGGCAGTCTGATTTACTTGACCATCACTAGGCCTGACTTGAGCTATGTAGTAGGGCTGATAAGCCAGTTTATGCAGAAGCCGAGAAAGCCGCACTTGGATGCAGTTAGACGCATCATGAGGTATGTTAAGTCCACTGTAGACTATGGGCTGTTCTATGTCAGAGATAAGCCCTTGACACTGATTGGATACACAGATGCAGACTGGGCAGGATGCTCAACTGACAGACGATCTACGAGTGGCTATGCCTTTGGCTTTGGTAGCGGCATGATCAGTTGGAGCAGCAAGAAGCAGCCTACGCTTGCTTTATCTAGTATTGAGGCAGAGTACAGGGGGGCTACATTGGCAGCATGTGAGATTGCTTGGCTGCTCAAGCTTATGGCTGACTTGGATATTCAGGTTGATGCTCCAGTGAAACTGTTATGTGATAATCTGAGTAGTGTACTCCTGGCCATGAATCCAGTTTACCATGCCAGGACAAAACACATAGAGGTACACTACCACTTTATTCGTGAGATGGTCCTTGCAGGAAAGGTTGATCTTATGCATGTGAGGACTGATGAGCAGGTAGCAGATATCTTTACCAAGTCTCTGGGTAAAGATAAGTTCTGTGGTTTTAGACAGCTACTTGGAGTACATATGATGTCTTGAGCTTGAGGGGGAGTGTTAGAATATCAAGCTCATTTGTGTGTGTTGACCGACATGAGCTGGACACAGCTAGTCTAGCCATAGTAGTTAGATATATTAAATAAGTTGGTGCCTTTGGTGTGAATGGTCTTATGACCTTAGGTTGTATTTTCACTATGGAGTGTGGTATGAATAATGTGTGTGAGAGAGGAAGCAAGTTGCTTCACTCTGTCTGACATCTATCTGCCTCTTTGAATTTGAACATCACGTCCGATCCATACTCACTAACACGAAAATTAAAAACCCCTTGGAGTAGGATTTATTCACACTAACCTTGGGGAGTTCTAGCACCATCAGAGAACACTGCCTCAGTCAGCATTCTGTGCCCATCAGAATACTTCCTCAATCACGACGATCTCTATCCGATATTCATCTTTATCTTGATAAATTAAGAAAAATCAAAATCTAATTTACAACCACAAATAACTTACTCTATAAATTCTACACAACAATTTTAACATATTTTCTTCCAAGGCAACCCTTTTCCTTGAATATTAGGGCTAAACTTAGCGCAAGTGGCAATATCTTCCAACAATCCTTTCAGATTACTCTTCCCCTTGGATTCTAGTCCCAGATGAGTTTTAACAAGAATTTTAATTTTCCAAAACTTCCATCTTTGAGAGTAAACTCTGGTGATGATCTTTTTCTTTTCCTTAACGAAATTTATTAGGTCCTTGTTTAGCACTACTTCACGAGTTCTAAAATTCTTAGATATTTTTATTACGAAAAGTATTTTAACAAATTTATCTCAAGAAATTTTTAGAGAATTAGTGCTCATATTTGTCGATCAAAATTTTAATAATTCAATACAAATTGGATTCAAAATTTCAACTACTTAAATATTTCTTTATTGCAAAAATCCCAGTCCTTGAATCTTGTTCTTGGAAAAATCCTATTTTTGATGCAGTAAAATCATAAATTCTTTCAAGTAGTGCAATATCTTCCTTGCATCCTATTCCTAGTATATCTTGTGTAACCCCAAATTATTCCTTGGAATTTTTTATTAAGAATTTTCTCTAGGGTTTTCTATGCAAGATATTTTTTAAAAGTCATATTCTTACAAATGCAGCTTTTCCTTACTACCCCATGGGATGATGATTTATTTTTTGTCTTTAATATTTAAAATAATAATCAAATATGGCACCTATGGATTTACGATGAGGTTGGTATTCGCAGCTGCGTTTGTAATCCCAATACTCACCATTCCATTTATAGTGGTTGTACCCCCAACGTTATTAGCAACTCCCACTTCTATAGCCTTCATAATTTTCTTCTTCAAGGCCATGGTATTTGATCATGAGATTGTAGAGAAGTTTTTTATAATAGAGCATTGGGTCATCACAACTAGATCGATGGGGATAGTGATTATTAGAAATTGAGAGGAAATTGAGTAGAGTCTTAATTCTACAAGGGAATGAAGGTAGAAGAGATAGGATTCAATTTTGAGAACCGATGGAGTATCCCCCTTGTCTTTGTAATACGGATTATATCACTTGCTCTTCTTTTGCCTCTCTCTCTCTCTCTCTCTCTCTCTCTCTCTCTCTCTCTCTCTCTCTCTCTCTCTCTCTCTCTCTCTCTCTCTCTCTCTCTCTCTCTCTCTCTCTCTCTTTTCACTCGATTTGGGAAGAGTCTCTGCTAAAATTCCACTTGTCCCCTACAGCTACTCATGTCCCATATTTATAATCAAATCGAAGAGAGAGAGTCTCATAAGTTGTGGCCAAGAAGAGGAGTTCTTTATAGAGGTTATATTGCCAATCCAACTATCTGGAAGCTTTCAAGATGCAATTTGATGATGTCGATCCAATCTTTGAGGTCCAAAGAGGTTGAGAGAGATGCCATGACTGATTCGCCTGGATTTTGGGTGATCTTGCTTCAATTTGGGCTTCTTATTGAATTGGCAAAAGGGGGAGACTGCTAGAGCTTTTGTTGAGATTGAAGGAGGAGATTTTAGGCTTTTTCTCTATCTTTTAGTTTTCAAATTTGAGAGGGAGAAGATGATTGTGATGATTTGCCAAAAAGGGAGAGGAGGGGGTGGCGCAAATAGTCCGATGTCTCCTCTCCTTCATAAGCTTTTCTTTTCTTTTTAAGCTTTAAAGCATGAAGATTTTTTTCCTCTTCCTTAGTCTCCACAAGTTAGTTCTTGACTTACTCAAGTTTTAAATGTGTTTTCTTAATACCAGACTTACCATCATAACTATCATGCACATGATACTTCTCGTGTAGAGATGTTCGTAGCCTTATTGGTCTCGGAAGGTGTCTAGGTTTGAGACATGGATTATTTTATTTGAGATCCCGCTTTTAATAGTCTAACTCTCCAAATCTTAATTATGAGAAGTGAGAAAGCTGAAACATCACAGGTGGAAGAAGCAAGAGACACAAGAGATGGGAACTCGAACTGTCTCAATGTGTGATTGACCTTTTCTTATTCAAATATCATCGACGAAAGAATAAAGAATGAAGTGATAGTGATGGGCACTCACTAGGTGTGCGGGTATTGTTAGTGTAATGAATGCATGGGCGATTAGGCACATGTGCCATTATCCCCAATAATCTTCCACTTAAAGGTGAATGTATCCCTAGTGAGGAGGAGAGAACAAGAAAAAGTAATAGAGTACAAATGTACATAAAGTACAATAGAATGAGGAAATAATTCATCTCATCCAATGCCCATTAGCTTCCTAAGGAAGGAAAAATGTTCCATTGAGAAACTTTTAGTGAATAGATTTCCAGGCTTTTGGTCAAGTGAGATCTTGACAAGCTTGATCGACTTATCCTCAATGACCTCTCTAATAAAGTGATAACATATCTCAATGTGCTTTTAATTTGCATGGAAAATTAGATTTTTGGCCAATCGAATAGTACTCATAAAATCCAAATGCAGTGTGGGGACCACATCAGAAATACCAAGGTTTGTGACTAGACAGTTCTAACTAGAGAGCCTGAAAGGTGAGAAGGATCGAAGCTTGCACGCGAGCTATGGTGGGAGAGCAAGAGCAAGAAAGAGAGAGACAAGAAATGGGAACTCCAACAGTCACAATGTGTGACCGGGCCTTCCTTTATTCAAACTGTCACTAAAAGAATAAAGAATAAAGTGACGTGACGGGCGCCCGCCACCTGCAGTGTGCAGTGGCGGGTACTGTCAGTGTAGTAATACACGGGGCGGCACGGCGGAGGCGCCTTTACCCCCAACAACCTCCCACTTAAAGGCGAATCTGCCCTAGTGAAAGAGAAAAGAAAAAAAGAAAAGACAGTACAAATGTACATAGGTACAAGGGATGAGGAAAGGCGACATCTCATCCAACGCCCATCAACCTCCTGAGGAAGGCAAAGCGCTCAGTAGTGAGGCTCTTCGTGAGCAAATCTGCAGGATTCTCGTCAGTGGAGATCTTGACAAGGTCAACAGACCTGTCCTCCACGACACCACGTATGAAGTGATACCTCACCTCAATGTGTTTCGTCTTCGCATGGAAGACCGGATTCTTAGCCAACTGAATGGCACTCATAGAATCCGAATGCAGTGTAGGTGTAGCATCAATCCCAGGTCAGCAACTAGACGGCCTAACCATATGGCCTCCTTGCAAGCCTCAGTGGCTGCAACATACTCGGCCTCAGTGGTAGACAAAGCCGTACACTTCTGAACCCTGGACATCCAAGAGATAGCCCCTCCAGCATAGGTGAATACATAGCCAGAAGTGGACTTCCTACTATCTGCATGTCCTGCATAATCGGAGTCAGTGTACCCCACGACCCCTGTATCCTGGCTGCCATAGCAAATACACATATCTGCTGTGCCCTTCAGGTACCTCATGATACCCTTCACGGCATCCCAATGTCTGCTGCCAGGTGTAGCCATATAGCGTGCCACAACACCAACTGCATGTGCAATATCTGGACGAGTGGCTATCATGGCATACATCAAACTGCCCACGGCTGATGCATAAGGGATCTTGGCCATCTCGGCCCTCTGCTCATCTGTCTGCGGACAATCGGCCTGTGATACCTTCACATAAGAAGGTAATGGACAGCCAATAGGCTTTACGTCCTGCATGCGGAAGCGCTCAAGGACTTTATGAATGTACTCCCGCTGTGAGAGATACAAAAGCCCCTGATGCCTATCGCGCTTAATGTGCATCCCAAGTATATGTGAGGCCTGTCCCAAATCCTTCATCTCAAATCTCTTCTTCAGCTGAGATTTAAGAGCATCTAGCTCATCATGAGCTTTCCCTACTATCAGCATATCATCAACATAGAGTACCAAGATAAGCAAACTGCCATCACGGGCTTTCTTCGTGTAAAGACACGGATCCATAGCACTCCTGCTGTAGCCCTGTGACTGCATAAAGGCATCAAACTTATGATACCATTCCCTAGGTGCCTGCTTCAAGCCATACAAGCTCTTCTTCAACTTGCACACTAGGTGCTCCCTGCCAGGTTCTGCAAAGCCCTTAGGCTGATCCATATAGATCTCATCATGCAAGTCCCCATGTAGAAAAGTCGTCTTGACATCCATCTGATATAGATCTAAGTCAAGCTGTGCAACCAAAGCCAAGACTAAGCGCAGGGTGGTCATCTTAACCACAGGAGAGAAGACCTCATCAAAGTCCACACCATGTTCCTGCTTAAAACCCTTTGCTACCAATCTAGCCTTGTATGCCGGCTTGGGGTGTCCAGGGGTACTTTTCAGCTTGTACACCCACTTGCATGGCAAAGCCTTCTTGCCCTTAGGCAAGGCAACCAAATCCCAAGTCTCATTCTTATGCAGGGAGTCTATCTCAGACTGCATAGCCCTCTCCCAGGAGTGACTGTCACCCCTGCGCATAGCCTCATCATAAATGAAAGGCTCTCCTGCATCTGTAACCAAAACATAATGCATAGAGGGCTGAAATCTGTCAGGTGGACGTCTATCTCTAGCAGACCGTCTCACCGCAGGCTCTGCTGCCTGTCTAACTACCTGTCCAACATCCTGGCCCTGTGGAGGAACTGCTGCAGGCTGTACTACTGGCTGTGCTGGAGCTTTAGGCTCCTCCTGAAAGATCACTCTGCGGATCTCAACCACCTTCTCAGGCTGCCTGTGCATCTTGTCTTCATGGAAGACGACATCATGGTTGCGTACTATTTTCCGCGCCTGCGGATCCCATAGGCGATAGCCCATCTCTCTTGACTCACCATAGCCAAGGAATATGCATTTAATGCTCTTTGGATCCAATTTACTCCTCTTGTCCTTGGGCACATGGCAGAATGCCTCACATCCAAAGACACGGAGATGCGCATAAGAGGGTGGCTTACCAGCCCAAACTTCCTCTGCAACCTGGAAATCCAATCCACTGGAAGGCGATCGGTTTATGACATGCACTGATGTACTAACTGCCTCAGCCCAAAAACTCGAGGGGGTAGGCCTGCATGGCTAAGCATAGAGCGCACACGCTCCTGAATAGTCCTGTTCATGCGCTCAGCCAAACCATTCTGGGGTGGGGTGTAAGGGGCGGTCAACTGACGCTTAATACCCCTGTCATCACAAAACTGCTCAAAAGCATGCGAGACATATTCTCCCCCATTATCTGTCCTAAGGCATTTCAGCCTATACCCAGTCTGGTTCTCAACAAGAGCAAGCCATCTCTGAAAAACTGCCAAGACATCGGACTTCTGCTTTATGGGATAAGCCCACACTTTCCTAGAAAAATCATCAATGAAGGTAACGAAGTACTTCGCGCCACCCATAGACATGCAAGGCATAGGCCCACAAACATCGGAATGCACCAATGCCAAGGGCTCACTCATGCGTGGCCTACCCGATTTCTTATGCGTAGACCTATTCTGCTTACCATAAAGACAATGATCACACGAGTCAAAACATGCATAATCCAAAGGCGGAAGATACTGCAAACCAGATAACATTTCCATTCCTTTCAAAGACATATGCCCCAAACGGGCATGCCAAAGTGATACATGTGGGATAGAGCCCACTGCCAAAACATGGTCTACAGAAGACCTAGATACAACAAGAGGATAGAGGCTGCCAGCCTTGGCGCCTCTAGCAAGCACAAGTCTGCCTTTGGTAATCTTCCAGGTAGAATCCCCAAAACAGACATGAAATCCTGCATCATCCAACTGTCCTGCAGACATAAGACTACGTGTAAGCGCAGGTACATGACGTACATCCCTGAGCAAAAAGGAACTGCCAGTGGAAAACTGCAACTGAATATCTCCACAGCCCACAAGATCAAGAGACCTGTCATCTCCAAGTTTGACTGATCCAGATACAGTACGGTAAGAGTGAAACCACTCACGGTAAGGTGTCACATGGAAGGACGCACCTGAATCCAATAACCAGCACTGTGCATACATACTAGGTGTCTCAGTCAAGTGTGAAGCATCAGAAGAACTAGCTGCAAGTATAAACTCATCACCACCATTGGACTCTTCAGTCTGCGTGACATTAATTTCCTCAATCTTGACGTTGGACTTCGCAGGTACTATGCTGTGATCAGAGGACTTCTCCTGCACTTTATCTTTTCCCTTATCCTTGCGCTTCTCATTGCGCAACTCATGACACTGTGGTCTAATATGGCCCTTTTTCCCACAATGATGACAAGTGACATTTGCATTGCGTCCACGCGACTTACTACGCGACTTGCCACCACGAGATTTAGACCGACCCTTCTGCGAGTCACGGCCTCGGCCATTACCACGGTCATACCTGTCATTCCTGCCTCTAACTGTCAAAGCATGACTACCACGAGAGGCATCCAAGTTTTTGCGATTCACCTCTTCCTGAAGAAGAGCACTCTCAACATCTGCCAATTTTAGAGTAGCACTAGAGGCACAAAGAGCAGTGCGGAATACATCCCATGACTCATTCAGAGTTCCAAGCAAGAAAAGAGGAGTTACTTCCTCTCCAAAGGTGATATCCTGCGAAGTTAGGTTCTTCAGTATAGCATGGAACTGGCTCAAGTGAGCAGACATAGTCGCATTATCCTTCATGCGCAGATCCATAAGCTGCTTCAACCAGTACATCTGACTCGCCGGACTTTTCTTATCATAAAGATTCTTGATCTTATTCCATAGATCTCATGCACTCTGTGCTTCCTCAAATACATTATAATGTACCTGTTCAGTGAGAGACAATACAATCGTGGACTTGCATAGCTCATCAAGTTCAAGCCAGTCGTCAATGTCCATAGTTTCAGGCTGCTCCCCACTCAACCGAAGTGGCTTAATCTGAGATTTCTGCACCAAAACCTGCCATATTTGACTCTTCCAGTAAGAGTAGTTGGTACCATCCAACTTTGTAATGTTAAAGATGGCACTATCATGCGAAGATGACGCCATTATGCAGGCTGGAAATGCCCAAACAGTCCAAAACTGCTTGCTGTTTTACTGCAGAAACTGCCCAAAAATGACCAAAACGGGGTCCAAAGGGTGAGCAAAGTGTGCCAAAAGTTGCTGCCCACTTAGCACTAGGTGCGGTACACCAAATCAGGATATTTCAGCATGAAAAGTACACCTCAGTCCACCAATAACTGCTTGCTGTAATAAATTGCAGGTATGCAGTCTAGAGAGCAAACTGTCCCAAAATAGGATCCAATGTCAAGCAAACAATGCTAGGTCCAAAGCCGGCATGAAACGGACATAAGCAAGGCCAATTACAGTGAAAAGAACATGAGCTCAACACCAAGCATGTCAAAATAACATCTGCCAGTGAAAGGCACACCCCCAAACACTCTAGGCAAAGTGTTCCTGTAACTGCCAAAACCTGACACAAATAGGTATCTGCTCAAAGAGAAAGATCCAAATATGAGACTCAGCTCATAAGCATCCTGTGAACCAAGAGTACATCAATGCATATCCATAAAGATCGGAGTATGATCCCAAAGTCTCAATGTGTATGTAGCTGCTCAAGACATAAACTGCTCCAAATACATGTAAGTGCTCCAATAGCATGCAACTGTCAAAGGTCAAGAAAGCATGTAAAATGCTCCCACTGGCACAAAAGGCGTACAAAGCGAGCTCAGAAGCTCAAACAACCCAAGAGAAAGCACCAGTGATAAGTGACCCTGTCAATGCATCAAGCGCATCCGAGAGAGCATGACATACATGAAGCACCGGTCGTATTAACCATGAAGCAATACATAAGCCCAAATAAGCTCTCGGTCAACTCAATGACATCCAAATAGCAACCAAGATCAGTGATCAAGTAAGCCGGGAATGCTCAAATACATCCAAATCCAAGCTCCAAATGTCGATATGGCATATACGAACCAAATAGCATATGTCACGAACCAAAGCATGTAATGCAAAAGCCTAACTGTCAAGCAGAGACATGAGGCATAGGCGGTCCACGAGCATGCCGAGTCGGTCCAAATGCCAGTGAAGACGAAGCTAATGCGAAGCTCAAAAGCATCCCATAATCTCATACATATGCTCCAAGTCGTCCCCAAATGTCAGAGATATCATGCCAAAGCTCAAAGCATACATCCGGTATCGGTAGGTAAGTGCCAAAGCATGTAAAGTACCTTCAGCCCACTGTTATTCCAGCATGTATTTACTATTCTAAACAGTAGATTTCAGCCCCAAATTCAAGCCAAAATCATGGTCAAACCAAATGCATACATCCCCAATACATCCGGGTAGGAAGTAGACCGCTTACGGGCATCAAACAAGGTAACCGGAGTAGAGTATAAGCATTAAATGCCAATGCCAAGTGTGGCTGCCCTGTTTCCAGCACTGTATAACAGTAAATAACAGTCCCAAATCAGCCTATATTTCAAGCCAAAATCATGGCATAATCATGTGCATACATTCCCAAGGCACTAGGCATCATGTAGACCGCATACGGGCATCAAATAGCACAACCGGAATGGAGTATAAGCAACAAATGCTAATGCCAATGGTGCTGCCCTGTTTTCAGCCTGTTATGACAGTTTATGACAGTCCCAAATCTGAAGAAATCAGCCCCGAAAGATCAAGACCAATACCCAAAGCTTGAATGACATCAAACATGAAGTCTATAGCCCTCTTGATCAAGGTAGAGAGCAAGAAGCAATGGCCAAGTGTGGAGCTGAAGTAGATGAGTGCTCACAGCCTGGAAAAAATGATGCAATCTGCCCTGTTGGTGCTGAACTTGCTGTTGCTCCACATGGGCTGAAAAGGGGGTAATGGGGGGCTCAATGATGGCCCAAGGTAGGCACATACCAAGCCATGAAGGCCCAATGCAAAGGGGAGGGAAGATATGAGCTATGGAGCTCAAGAAGAGTGGCTGCCCTTTGTTCCTGCCCTGTTTCAATCTGAGAATACACTCAAATGCCTGCAAATGCTGAAGCAATACCTCAAGGGCAAGGCCCTGATGAAGCTCAAGAAGGCCAGGATGGAGCTCGGGAAGCCGGGGAGAGTCGGGAGCTCAAGAGGTCGGCTATGGCTGCCGGGATGGAGACCCAATGCGTGAAGCGAGTCGATGCGAAGTTCGAGAAGCACCGAGTCGAGCTCGAGCAAGAGAATGCCAAGCTCTGATACCAGTTGAAAGGTGAGAAGGATCAAAGCTTGCACGCGAGCTATGGTGGGAGAGCAAGAGCAAGAAAGAGAGAGACAAGAAATGGGAACTCCAACAGTCACAATGTGTGACCGGGCCTTCCTTTATTCAAACTGTCACTAAAAGAATAAAGAATAAAGTGACGTGACGGGCGGCCGCCACCTGCAGTGTGCAGTGGCGGGTACTGTCAGTGTAGTAATACACGGGGCGGCACGGCGGAGGCGCCTTTACCCCCAACAGAGCCTCCTTACAAGCCTTAGTGGTTACAATATACTTTGAAGCTGTAGTGGATAGAGTTGTACATTTCTGCACCCTAGATTTCTAAGAAATAACACCTCTAGCAAAGGCAAAGACATAGCCAAAGGTGGAATTTCTATTATTTGCATGTGTTTCATGATCAAAGTAGTATACCCCATGGCTCCTGTATCTTGGCCACCATAACATATTTACATATGTACAATGTCCTTGCCAAGTGTAGCCATATAGCATGCTACAACTCCCACTACGAATGTTGTGTTAAGATGAGTGTCTATCATGGCATATATCAAATTGCCCACTACTATGGATACACAGGGGATCTTGGCCATCTCAACCTTTTGCTCATCGGACTATGGACAATCGGTCTAACTAATCTTCACATGAGAAGTTAAAGGATAGCCAATAGACTCAACATCCTAAATATGAAACCACTCAGATTGGTGTTGGCTTCTACGCAAGGAATATTGGTGCCAAATGGCCATCGTTTTAATGGAATCCTGAGCTGGAGGGTACCTGAAAAGATTGAGCTAAGGTAGAGCAACTAATTTTTGTTGGATTGAGGGCATGTCCACATGTGGAAAGCTATGAGGGAGCTTTATGATGGGATAAGGGAGAGGTGCATACTTGGGCACGTCCATGGGAAGGAACATGAAGAGATAATTGTGTGGTGGTGGATATAGTGGGTCCGTCAAGAGAATTGCCAAATGATGAATGCAAAGATGTGGTGGCAAATGGGGAAACTAGATAAAGGGTTAGTGATTGATTTTTTGTGATGGTCGAACATATGGGAAAGAGATTAACTACATTAAATATGACATTCCTACCATAAATGAAGACCTTAGCGTGTGGATCATAAAACCAATAAGCTTTATGACCATAGGGCTCACCATATCCTGTAAAGATAAGTTGTGTGGCTCGGGGAGAGAATTCGGACTTGTGATCCATATTAACAAGAAAAGAAGTGCATACAAATACCTTTAAATGTGATAGGTAAGGAGGGTGACCAAACCATAGTTCATAGGGAGTGTTATTATGTAGAGAGGTAGAGTATAACCTGTTTTGAAGATATGTTGCTACAACAATTTCTTCCTCCCATGGGACCACAAATATCGGAGTGTATTAATTGACGGGGTTGAGTTGTAATGGAGTAGAATTTGGAGTAAGGAATATTTGTGGCTTTGTTGAGGGCACAAGGTAAACAAAATGGAAGATAAGAGAGGGAAGGCGGAATGTCAAGGACAAGTTTATTATGGATAAGTTGTTGAAGAACATTTTGAGAGACATGACCAAGCCGAGAGTGCCATAAGAGAGTATGTTGTGGCGTACTGGTGAGTGAGGTAGAGTTAGTAGAAGCATTTATAGAAGGTTGTAGAAGTAAATAGCCAAGTGTGTAAAGACGACCTAGTTTTGGGTAGGTGAGTGTGAGAGAAGGTGAAAGTAGTTGCAAGATATAGTGATCTTTATAGAATTGAGCAATGAGAGAGGATTGAGGAGTAAGCTCACTGATATTTAACTTATTTTTTTGGAGATTGGGAACATAGTAGACTTTATGTACCTTGATTACATGATTGGAAGGAAGCTCCACTTGAATGGTGCCATAGCCTTGAGCTTGTTGTCCCCCATGGTGACACTGAGTGAAGTCGACATCTCTTTGAAGTTAACCAACCATTCTTTATGAAAATTCATATGGTGAGTAGCTCTTGAGAGCCTAGGAACTAGGTATATTCTTCTTTGGATTTTGAGTGAGGTACCCCAAACACTTATGGCTAGGTTGATGATAATTTCTAGTTGATCTTTTGTATCATAATTGCCAATGCTATCAAAATGAGCTTGCCCCTTTGAGTGATGTTTGTTGAATCTATTTTTTTGCCAATAGTCCTTGTCATTTGTAGACATTATATATGAGATCATAGTGAGGATTTCTTGAGATGGACAGGGATTGAAATGACTAATGAGAGTTGGGCTTGTAAGAGGATTACCAAGAATTCCTTTGAAGTTAGACTAAGGAGGAAACTTGGGCTTTTGGTGAAGGGGTTGAGCTCTTTTGTGAAGATGTTTTTGATTGCAGGCAGTTATGGCTAGGGTTTGGAATCTTGAGTAGCAGAATTATGAAGAGTATCTCTCATGACTTGCTCTTACTTGATTCTATTGACCAAAGGCTGAAGCTTGAGTTTATTAGTAGAATAGTCTATATTTTGTAGATAATATCACCATTGTGTTCTTGGCCATTCAAGGCATTTTAGGACCCGTTTTAGCTTCACATGATTGGAGATAACAGTTTTAGGGCATCTGTAATTTTAGTTGTGTTAGCCATTCTTTTGTGCATGCATAGGTTACAAATTTCAAATCTCTAAGTTCTGGGGTGTTTGTCAAGAAGTAAACACAAGGTTTATTACAGGTTACAAATTGTATACATTATTGAACAATCAGTGAAAAAGATAGCCCAATTATTGTTGTGCACATCTTGTGAAGAGTTGTAGAAGTTTTGCTTGTTTTTTGGTACTCAATTATGTCACAATGGCAAGAACAATGAAAGTACAATTATTTAGAAGCTAAACAAGAATATCAACCCATCATGAAAGTTTCTTTGATGAACTTTCTTATTGTGAAAGGCCTCTATGAGTTTATTTCAAGTGAAGAAATGGAACTAGAGCTAACTAATCATGTGACTATAGAAGAATTAAAGGTGTGGAAACAAGAAAATGCAAAAGACAAAAAGATAATGTATTGATTATCTACAAATCATTGTTGATAACACTATACTAAGGCATATAAAAAATGCAAAAACTTTACATGCAACTTGGATAACCTTTGAGAATAATTTTTAGTAAATAGATAGGCACAAAACATTCAACTCAAGCAAGATTTGAATACCTCAAAGAAATAGAAGATGTCTATAAATGAGTATGTTTTGAAGGCTTGAAATCTTTTGTTACTTTTGTGTATATTTTCTGTAGCCTTAATAATGAGAAGGCCTGAAATCTATTATTACTTTTGTGTATGTGAGAAAGTAGTTTTTAGATTTTGATGACTTAACCTCTCTCATAATTATTGAAGAGATCAACATGCACAGAAATTATCTAAAAAAAGTGGTAAATAGGTCTAAGATTTTTACTCAAGTTCAAGAAGGAAACATGACAGATCCTCTTCAAGAGGTCATGATATGGATTGTGATGGTGGTAACCAATACCATCCATATGAGTCATGCTAGTGCTATGGGTTGTGTTGTTGGTGGTAACCAGCAAAACAAGTTTAATCAATATTTTGGTGATATCTAGATTTTGAGAGGCCATGGTAATTTTAGAGTCAAGGGGAGCTCTAAAGGAAGAGATAGATGTTAGAATAGATGTTTTAGAAATTCTTGTATTGTCTATCATTATACTATTGAAGAAGGTGTCATATTATATCCCATTATTTTAATAAAAAGGATGGCATTTGCATCGGCAAGTTATAGTAAGAAAATTTTGCATAATCCTTAAGACAGAATGATGACAAAAATGGACATTTGTTTGTCATATAGTATACAATAAATGCTATTATACTAAAAGAGTCATGTGATAATATATAGTATATTGATTTGGGTGCATCTAGTCATATAACTAGCCATGTTGAATGGTTTGGAGAGATGTAGGATTCACAAAGTCAAGGTTATGTAGAGACTAGTCATTATTTGTGTTGTTACATTTCACATATTGGACAATTTCCTTTATTCTTGCATAATGATCAGACAAAATGTTTGTCAAGTGTTTTACATATACCATATATCACAAAGAATATGGTATCTATTAAGGAAATAATAAAGCAAGGATTGTATGTTAGAATTAATGTGAAGGGATGTTTTATTAAAGACTTTAATAATAAGTATAAGTTGATTGCAAAAGCAAGTAGAGTTGGATGCATGTTCATCTTGGATGCTAGAATTCTTGCTATAAATGTTGATATATATACTAAAGGTAAAGGTGTGGTTGCAAATATTGAAATATAGCATACATATATTGGACATGTAAATGTGCAAAGGTTGAAATTAATGTGGTTCAAAGGATTATTTACAAGTTTATCTACATTCAAAGTTGTAGAATTGCATAAAGTTTGTGAAGCATGTCAATTCGGGAAGCAAGCAAGACAACCATTTCACATTATAGAGATGTAAGAAAGAATATACTTGATGTTATACATTACAAATGTTTGGGGTACTACTTGAAATCTATATCTTGGTGTTAGTAAGTATTTTGTTACATTCATTGATAATTGCTCTAGGAAACTCTAAGTATATATTATAAAGGAAAAGAGTGAGATGTTTGAGCACTTTAAAACTTTGAAGGCTATTATTGAAACATAAATAGACTTGAAAGTTAAGTACTTGAGGTTAGATGGAGGGGGAGAATACCTCTATAATGAGTTCAATGATTTTTTGAGGTCTCATGGGAATAAAGTGTCAGTTTATATGTAGGTATATTTCACAATAAAATGGGATTGTAGAAAGGAAATATAGACACATTGCAAAAGTTGCACATGTATTGATGAATGAAAAGAATATGCCCAAGCAATTTTTGTTTGAGACTATTCATAATACTATCTACATTATGAACAAATCTTCCACAACTACAGTTCATAGTATGACTCCTAAAAAATATTTTAATATAGGTAAAAAACCTAATGCATCACGCTTAAAATTATTTGGTTGTATCACATATGTTTATGTGCTTGATGAGTTAAGGAAGAAATTGAACCCAAATGTTGAAATATGTATCTTCATTGGATACTCTATTAAGTAAAAAGGGTAGCATTGTTATAGCCATGTTAGTGGTGAGTTTTTGGTGTGAGCAAGGATGTTATTTTTAATGAGATAAGCATATATGTATCTAGTGGAGATGCATTGGATAATATTGACGATCATGATAGTCATGTGTAGATAGAAAAGCCAGAATAATAAACTCTTTAGTGGACCAAAGACATCATCCAATACAGTAAATCTACAATTATTCCTTGGTCTAGGAGAGTAAGGAGAAACCCGACATCTTCAAGTACATACTACTATTTGTAGGTGATGATAAAGGGAAAAAGAAAGTGTTAGATGAAAATAATATATCTACTAGTCATGCAGTTCTTGATGGTGACTATAGTGGCTGAGAGAGCTTGGATGATGAGCTTAGCATTTCTTTAGTCAAGACACCATATGTGTACAAAGAGTCCATGGTAATGTAAAGCATCCATTGAGTGAGCCATAGTATGCATGTCTAGCAAGGTGAGATACCTTGTTAGATATTTGGTTTTGAGGGTTATGTAGCCCACTTATGCTGAGGAGGCTGTTATCCATGTTCATTGGGATGTAGCAATAGATGAGGAGATGGCTACATTAGAGGAGGCCAATATGACTTGGGATTTAGTACCATTGCCCAAGGGCAAAAGAGCTATTCTTTGTAAGTGGGTCTATAAAATAAAGCATAATGTAAATGGTTATGCTAGCATGTACAAGGAAAAGCTAGTTGCAAAATACTATGGCCAAACATATGGCATAAATTATGAAGAGACATTTAGTCCACTTGCTAGGATGGCAACTATCAAATGTGTGATTACTTTGGCAATAGCCAAATGGTGGATTTTACATCAAATAGATGTGAAGAATGACTTCTTGCATGGTGATTTGTAAGAAGAGGTGTATATGGAGCAATCAGTCGATTATGATGATTGCTAGTTTTGATAGCTTCATAAGTTTCATCATGCATGCTACATAACTGGTAGCAAGTGTGATGAAACTTATGAAGCTAATTTCAATAGTTACAAGAAGCGAGGCTGTTGAATACATAGACACCTCCCCTGCTAGCATACAACAACGAAAGCACACAATGACATGGAATATTTTCATACACCCCATCGGCTTATACTGCACTCAACCATCTTGCTTAGACAACCTGACATTCTACAAGTACCACAAAAACTATAGCATCACCAAACATATATTTGCATTTGACCTCAAGACAATCTACACGATACTTACGAAAACAACATCTAACATCACAAAAGACTAATGCAATTCATCGATTTTCATTTAGGCCACCAAATTGAAGGATTTTTCTTTAATGTATAATTGCATCAAGTAATATTCAGGTCTAAGAATGAGTTGATAAGTGACAAAAATACAACACAATCATACTACATAAAGTGTCAACTCCGTAATCTCTTTGTAAATTAGGAAAACCTTGAAATATATATCACTAACTATACACAAAGGAATTTACTCGCATCAAACTAGACCCGCTAACTAATGAATATGATCATGCAAGAAATCTTTTTCATTAAAAATAACCCAGCAATATTCTTAACAGCTCCAACATCAACCAAGTATTAGAACAATGTTGCATCAACACGAACCAATATGTTACAATAGTTGACAAAAGAGTTCATAATAATTCTTGATAGTACTTTAATACCAAGACAACATACGATTTACAACCATCTCATCAATGCCACATTCAATCTACATATTGTTACCATCATACGAGGCAGTGGAAAAAGCTTTTTTATGTGCTACTATAGCTACAATCTCATTGCCATGAATAAAAGTGTGCTACTAACAACAAGTACATGAGCAGCTGAAGCTACACTATCCAGCCTCTCCACCACCATTGTCCAATACCAATATAAGATACCAATCCATGCCGAGCAACATTTTGTATCACTGCAAGAGATAGATGAGTAGTACATCATGATAAGAGAAGTGGACACAATAATCATCGATAAGATGTTAATGTTGACACGAACAATATTTGACATAATAGTACGCTAGATACTCAACATCTATCAAGGCTCTCTACTCAATCCATTTGATGAAAGGCTTGTGGTATTGTTTGGTGACCTCGCACATTGCCATCTACAACCATTAGACCAAGTTCTACTAACAATGTCACATCACCTCAGTATATTGGACAAATGTACAATATCATGCCCTCCACACTTCAATCTTAACATGATCATGACATGTCATTCCTACAATTCTTGCAATTCATTAGGCACATGTATCCAACCAAGGAAGAAATCCGACAATGCTTAGAGGAGTGTATCATTGATGAGAAGGAGGTCCTAGATTTTGTAGGCCAAAGAATAATAATCAGATCCACCTTGTCAATCTTCAAACAAACACAACTAAAGAGTCAACATTGTAGAGTTGGTTACAAGACAATAACTTCTACAAGATAGCAGAGATAGCAATTGGAGCAAGCACAATGATAACAGAGAATATTGATCTTCCTATGGGTGCCGCAAATTGGGCCACATGTAGACCATATCAAAAGAACAAACGACAACATGATATTTGGAATCCAAATCATGATCCAATCTACCAACCAATAACTAACAATGTGACGTAGCAAGCACCAATGCAAGACACTAAACAACAAGTAGTACCACAAATTGACATTCTCACTAACACTTGCATATGCAATCACTGGTCACAAATCTTAAGGAGTTACAGTCACCCAAAAAGCACTCCTACGTATAAGGAGTGCATTCATGCCCGAACTAGTCTACATGATGCTCTCTCACATAATCGAAATGAAAATGTTACTTATGGTCAGACTCCCAAATCATAAACCTTTGCACCAATACTATTTATAATACAATGACACACACACACGAATAACACATCTTAGTAGAGTTCAATACACACCACTACAACACAATAAAACTATAAATATCACTTACACTTCCTCCAATATGTACGAAAAACAAACAATTTTGTTGCTCTTTTACCAAAGATTATCACTTGTATTACAATCCTTTCACACATACTAACACAGTTACTTTTTGCTCTTTTTCATAGATAAACAACATCCACAAATGCAAAGATGACTCTAGATCATGTGCAACATCACAAATAATGCTACTTTAAAGATCCATAAAAAATAAATAGCATAAATACATCAAAAATTGAATGTAAATTTCAAGCTATGCATTCAAAACCTCAAGGATATCCAATAACAAATCAAGCATCGTCTAGTTAACACACAATGGTACAAATACTTGTCAACAAATCAAATGAGAATGGCAAACATGATTGGAGTGAAACCATCAACATACATCGATGGCTCTATGAACTACACCAATCTCCAAAACTTGATGGACACATCCAAGCATACACTCAACAAGAATCCACCTAGAGAATAGAACAGAATCCCAAATGGTACAAACATTGCTATCATCTTCAATACTTTCTTTGTTCTTACAATCTAACCCTAATAACACAAATACATCTCATATGTAGGACTTCTAACACACATACTCGACAAATTTGAACTACAGTACAAAGATACGCACAACAATCCACAATGAACAGTTTCCGCTCAAGTCTTACTAGATACCAAAACAAATGGCATCTCCACACACAATTGAAATCGCGCATTATGAATTCTACATCTCTCTCAAGGCCCTAGTAAAGAAGCTAATACAACACTCAAAAAAATATGTGGAAGAGAACAAGTATATTCACAACTATTGTTGTGACCATCGAAAAAGTTACATACTTACTTAACAAAGACATCTATAACCTTATCCATGGCACCCAAATCGATTCATTTAGTGCTATAATATACCTCCTAAGCAAGTACTCAAAACATAGCTCCTTTAAATCTTGCAATATGTTTAATCCTAAACAAAAAGCTAACTTTAACAACAATAACATTCCTTGCAAAAGAGTAGAGTCCAGTAAACCAACAAGAAATCTAACTTCTACTACACCAAAATACCAACCTTAGCTGCTACAAATGTTGCGACCAACTCAAGTACAACCACATCATCAAGTACCAACTCCAAGCAACACCTATCAATCAAACCAAAAACAACAATGCAAGGAGACAAGAGCAAGCACTTCATCTACAACATCATATGCAAACAAAATGGAAAGGTCTATGTAGGTCACATGACAAACATTGAAAAAAAAAACTCTAACAACACAAAAGAAAACCCATCAAAAAAATGAAATAATACATCCAAACCTACCAACCATTTGAGATTAGCATTGAGGCGACATTGACAACATAGATCAGGCCAGGAGCTTGGAGCAATATACAAATTTGGAAAAAAATACAACTACTACAAGCTACAACGACCCACACAAAAATCTAGTGAGATGTTTAAAAAATCGCTTTTTGAAGAGAAGAAACTTGATTGAGCATAGCAATATACTGTATACGATCTATTCCATGCCTCTCCATACTAAATAAATAAGTATAATATCCCCACTTTGTACTTCATCCATGTCTTTCAAACGTTGATTTTTTTTTCAAATACATTTATTACTCCCTGAACTCCAATAAGAAACTCAACAACATTCGACAGATTCCCAAAATTTTCAATATATGAGAATAGAATATTTCATCTTAATTTGATGTTATTCTTAATAGGTGATTCACAAAACAAAAACAATGTTTAGATGTTCAAGTTTGGATGTTCTAAGGAACAAAGACACAAGCGTCCCTCTAAAGAATTATCATCATCATAGAATTACCACCTCCAGAGCTGCCCATGAATAGCAACAGCATCACAACAACAAGCATGACATGCAATAGCACGAATAGACTCCATAGCTAGCTAATAAATTGTCGACTTCCTCATTACCAACATCCATCACAAGCACCATCTAAAGAGAATCACAACCTTCAATACATGGATAGTTGCGGGCTTCTCCTGCATCAAAATAGTATAGTACTAGAACTTGTTGGGGAATCCCCCAGGGAAAAGAGAATCAGAAGCTTGAGTGTCTCTGCATTTTCACCTCTTCTTCTACTCCCTAACCACCACCACCACACGAGAAGCTTGAGCGCCTCTGCATCTCCACCTCCTCTTCTACTCCCTAACCACCACCACCATAATCACCTTCCCCCATCTTCTCTAACAACCGTTGCTTTTCCTTCTCTCTTCCCCTACCTCTCCCTCCTTCCACCCCACGCCTAACCCTCTCCTCTCTATACTTCAACTCTTTCCACCATAGTGTCGAGCCACGACCCCAGCCACTTCCTATCTTTCCGCCACCCCCCTTCTCATCCCTATCCTTCCCTTGTAATGACCATTTTCTAACTTCCAAGCCTACTTCACCCTCAATAGTAGTGATAACATCAATCAAGGGTATCATACCCATCAATCAAGGGTATCATACCCTCTACCAAGTAGTACCATGGACTCCAATGTCAAGAGCATATCCTCCCTTAAGGGTATAATCTTAAATTATCTATTATCTGTGAGTGCTAAGGGATTGGCCCACCCTCTAACTACAGCGGACAATCTTAAGGTCCAAAAAGGAGCTTGAGTAGACAAAGGATCCCAAAATCCTCCTCTAGATGGAAATGAATATCCCATCCATAAATTTGGTACTATCCAATGTGTCCAAAGCACCTAAGATACTCGAAATATCCAATACTTATGGGGTTGTAAACACTTGTGCTTTTAACTTTCACGCCCCACAACTATAAGTGGCAAACTAACCTTCCATGTATATAGACCTAGGATGCCCAAAGGCCTACAGAAAGTTACTAACCTTTTTCTCTTCCCTTCCCCTCCATTGGAGATTGAAGAGCACATGGTTACCACCTAGAGACCGTGGAGCAAGAGTGGAGATCAAATTCTAGTAGCAGAGTCCAAGCTTGAGCTTATCAATGGTGGCAAGGGGGCCAGGAGATAATATTTTAGTTTGCCCTAGATAGATAAAATGAGAACAAGCGATGGTGACAGCATGTATGGTTGGTAGCTTGTTCTCCCATCCCACATCATGAGATTGAACCACACATGTCAAACCTTATAGAGTCGCATGCTCTAGTGGTTGAAGCCTAGTGTGTCAAAGGTGTATAGTGAGACTTGACATTAGAGGAAGTCCTTGAGAGCACCTCCAATGTGGTGGTGCAAGTCATTCTATTACCACAATGGTAATGGCAATAGCAATGCCAAATGATAATGATAATATGGAAAGAGAGAAAAGCCAATGTGCTTACTCTAGGAAGACGACAAGGGGAACAACCATGTTGAAGGGAACTTGTTGCACTATTTCCACCTATAGATATGAAGCTTGCTAAACGTTCAAGCTATGACCTTGTCATCTTCCTAGAGTAAGCACACTTACTTTGCTCTCTTTTCATATTATCATCATCATTTGTCATTGCTACTACCATTGCCATTGTGGCAATAGAATGATTCATTAGGGCCAAAAACACTTCCAAAAATGCACTTTTGTTAATCACAAGATTAAGAAATAGGCCAAAGAGAGTTTGCCATGTGTGCAAGAATATGGTATTCTTGTCTCCTCTTTTTTAGAGATAGTGGAGTCCATTTCGTGATGCTCTCTTCTTTTTTAGCCAAAATCACTTTGCTCTCTTTTCACATTATCATTATCATTTGTCATTGCTACTACCATTGCCATTGTGGCAATAGAATGATTCATTAGGGCCAAAAATATTTCCAAAAATGCACTTTTGTTAATCACAGGATTAAGAAATAGGCCAAAGAGAGTTTGCCACATGTGCAAGAATATGGTATTCTTGTCTCCTCTTTTTTAGAGATAGTGGAGTCCATTTCGTGATTCTCTCTTCTTTTTTAGCCGAAATCCCTAAAGTTTGGCGTGTTTTGGAGTCCCAAAGACGTTATTTACTCACAAATCTGACAAATTACATGACAGAGATGTGACGAAATTAATAATGAGTTTTTTGAAAGTCGGGAGATCTTTCAATATTCTTTTTGGCACCCAATACATACTCATTTGTGTTCTTGGCGCTACTTTTTAGTTCATTCACCCCTCTTTGAGCTTCTTTCTCTGCGCTTTCATTCTTTTCATGGCTTCCTCTAGGCGCCCTTCTCGTTTAATACACTCTTACACAGTCTATAGCCAGGGAGCATATGGAAATTGGGAGCCCAAAACCTTTATTGTAAACGATTGGGTTACCATGCTGCCATCTTGCAAGGGCTCTCATAAGGTGAAAAGAAGAAAACGAGATGATATAAAACATCACTGGAAGGGGCGTATCATTGCCTTCAAAATTATGCCCGAAGGGTGGTTTGTTAAGGTGCAACATGTTTACATGGCCAAGGATATGCACTTGCCTCCAACCGAACGTGTTCCCCAACAAACACATTGTAAGTTATTAGTTGAATAACGTATATAATTCTTTTCCATTTAGGCAAGTACTAACAACCGATTCGTCATTGCAGATATCTTTCTGTCAACAAGTATTGAATGGAAACCTGTGGAAAGCCTAAGTGGGACTTTCCATGCCATTCATAAGGTATTGGCAGACATTATTTATGTCGATCAAACTGTGTCTTTTTTTAGTGAATGTAAGGTTTTTATATATTATGCACAATATGTGGTTCCCTTTCTTGACAAGGTAACGGTGCAAAGTTTCAAATTCAAAATATCTCAGGATATTCAAAAGTCCATGACAGCTGGAAGGATCTCAAGAAGAATACGTTTATCATAGTTTGTACCCCTCCATATCTTCGTGGCTTGCTTCAAAACAGCAAATTTACAAAGAACGAAGGTATCCTAGCTAAGTAGAAACTTTTCAGAAGAGGATTTGGATAACACTATAGGGACGCTTTGGAAATCCAGAGAGTGTGACCATAAGGGTGATATCTTGAGGTGCAGTGCATGCCCTCAATCCTTGGCTTTGGCTTACAGTATCCCTCGCCAAACTCTTGCTTTGGGCTTTGATTACAAGAGATACAAACTAAGATTGGATATTTGGGTTCCCTTGGATTCTGATACAGATTGCACACCATATAAACTTGCAGTGCACGTTTTGCCGCATGAAGAAGTAAAGAAGGTGAATGTTACTTCCAATTGGAGTCTGAAAGATGTGAGGGATACCTTGGAATTGCTAGACAATACATCCCCTAGATATAAGTTCAAAGTGAATGGCGTAACAATTGGTAAAAGAGCCGAGCGCTCTTTCTCTTGTACGAGTTATTTGTCTCCCACAATTGTGAGTTTTGAGCCTTTAGAATGAAAACTTTGCATGAATTTATCTTAATTGACTGTCCTTAAGATATTTCTTAGTGAAAACTCATAAGCTATCATGAAGCAAGTTGCCTTTCGAATGTATAGAAATAAATGTACATTACATTTGATTTATAAGTGAAAAAGTTCATTACATCATGAGGTACAAAAATGTCATATAAATGTACAAAGCCAAAATAATAAGGCTTGTGTATGTTTATGTTTGCTCTTTTGATTCTTTATCTGCTGCCTTCTCCTTTGTTGGCTTTGTGGCTTCTTTATCGATTTCTTCAAAGATGTTTTTTCTCACAGGGCCTTTCTTTGATTGTTGAAAGAATTTCACCTTTGCAGGTACTCTCTTTTCTTGGGGTTTAAGAGGGGATGATCAAATTTCAGAGGAGAAAGCATTGGCATTCCTTTTCTTTTAGACTCTGCAGCAGTGGTCTTTGTGGCTAACTTACCATTACCATTGCCATTGCCATTGCCATTGCCTTTGCCCTTGCCCTTGCCCTTGCCCTTACCATTGCCTTTACCCTTTCCCTTGCCCTTTCCCTTGCTTGTGCCCTTGGCCATTGAAGTTTTGGGAGGAAGAGGGGAGTCAGGATCATATGGTGTGATTGCCTTGTCCAAAATCAGCTCAATGCATCTCTCCCTTATCCACCAAACATACGAATCAGGATAGTCTCTACACTGTAAGAATAAATGTTATAAGTTAGTGAAAAGACATCATAATAAGGGTTACACAAAAATCAAATGAAATTAACTTACATTCACTCATTCTATTTGTAACAACTTTGAATCCACTGTTCTACAAATATTTGATATAACTCTCCATCCACAAGAATGCACATCGCTTTGCAATGGAACTTCTCGTAGAAGAAACGTATAAGGCTTTCAAGGATCAGCAAGATCCTCTACAAAAAAGAAAAATACATTTCTACATAAGGGAAAAAGATGTGGTAATTTGTCACACTATCAAAGGTACAAAAGAATGGTGCAATATTAGACCCAGATCTTGCAAATAGTTCCACTGAGAGAAGTGGATCAACAATATATATGGCTCTACGGATATCGAGAGTGAGAGAGGAGACGAATGCCCTGCAATCAATAGCAAAAGCTATTTGAATCGATCAAAATCAATACAAATTACATATAAAATATACTTGAACCTATAAGGCTTACCTTATGCAACAAAAAACAACGGAGTCAGATAGTTGGACATCCCTTTTCTCCAACATGGGCTTGTCCTCAGGAGATATACTAAGGTAATCCTCCTCAGGTTCCGCAGAAACATTCACAACTATTTTCCCATACCCTTTACCCATCCTCTCGTTGTTGATGGGAGCAAGTGATGCAGGTTTCCTCTTGTAAACTTCGTCTTCAGTTTCCAATACCTCTTGAATTTTTTCACTCAAGATAGACTCCTACTGAGTGGCACCCCTTGTAGAGAGTAAAGGTGAGTTATATCCTCAACCTTTAGTTTTTTCCCTTTCCTGGACAATTTCAAGGGAATGTTAAGGATTTCAAAGGCTTTTTTATCGTTGTAAGGCAAGGACGTCAACAGTTTATCGAACCTATACCTGATTCTGTTGATCATGCTGAAATCTTTATTCATAAGGGTAATTCTATGAGCATGTGCAGCAGCAATGTAAGCATCGTTCATGAAATCAATAACAAAATCTTCTACAGTCTCTTGTAGAGCAAGAATTGTTGAGAGTTGCCACTTCTTATTTAGACCAGAGACAGTTGCCGCTCTAGACAATCTGTCAGAGATTTCTTTAACAACTCTTATGAAAGCAGCCTTTGGAATCACGTGCTCTGTAGCTCTCTGGGCTTTTCTAATGTCACTGAAACACCTCTGCATATGTAGAAGAACTGAGACTTCCTCTTTTTCTTTTGTGGCTTGGGAGGCTCACTGGCTCCAGCAGAAGTAGGCTCAGGTGCAATTGGAGGGGATGAATCCTTCACAGGGGAAGTCTCACCCTTTGCTTCTTCAACTTCAGGAGAAGAAACATTCTCTGCACTAAAATGCTTTAACTCCATGGAAGATGCTAGGCCAACACCTGGTGTAGGGGGGATCTATGTGGCAAAATGCTCTGGGGCCTCTGATGGCCCAGCCTCAGCAATATTTGAAGAGGGTTCCTCCTCAGATTCATCAAATTGTAACTTTCTTCTACCCCCACTGTCCTTCCTATCCACATAAACTTTTCTTGCAGTTTGCTTTGTCCTTGCCATGCAGAGGAGAAAGTAAAAGAGCCAGAAAGACAAAAATGATATAGGAATTTTCTCAAAAATCTGACAAGAACGCAGCAGGCATGATACGGCGCGAGAAGGAACAAACGAACAAGATGTATGGTCACATTCGCGCCGTATCGGAGACGAGGACAGCAAGATAAGAAATCCCGATATGACTCGAGATGGAAACTAGGTAGACCACCAAAGGACGCCCTCTCTACGTATCAATCAAGCATGCACAAAAACGCAGCGAGTCGCAAGGATAATGGCCACGAAACGGCGTGAAATGAGGAAATCGGGAAAGAGGCAAAAGCACCCTCTCTCTGAATCGGACGAGGGGAACCGATACGACGCGAGAGGACAATTACGCAGTAGACACAGCACTGGGATCACTCCGTATCGGGGCAAGCAAGGTGCGAGAGATCTAGAGAATTAAAAGTGTACACGTAAGTAAAATGGTCCCTTATATGCTCTCGTCAACCATGCCACATGTCAGACACATGTCTCGCATTGATTGTGCCACGTGTCCGCCTAACGTCCATATGCCATGTGTCGACTAACGATCAGTCCACGTGTTTGCCACTTGTTTGTCGGCCACGTGTCACCCAATGGCTAGTGCCATGTGGCATTATTGCATGCCCTACATAAGGGGGTGTCCATCATCTGTACGGCTTTTTCGGCTTTCTTTGCGAACTTCTCATTTTTCTCCCGATACGGCACGAGAGCGAGTGTTCTTGTTTTGCGCTTTTGCCTGCTCGCGTCGTTTCGGGCTTAGCTATTCTTGTCTTGCTTCGGCTCGGCGTTAGTTTCCAAACTCCTAACCCGATACTGCGCGAGGGTGCGTGATCGCTGATTTGGGTTTTGCCTCATCGCGCCGTTTCAATTGTGGCCCTTTGCTTTGAGTTGTTCTGGTTTGCATTCCCGATATGGCACGAGTACGAACATCTGTGTCTAGCGTTTGAGTCTCATCGTGCCGTATCAAGCAAAAGTTGGAAACATGTCTGAACCTACAGATTTTCTGGGCTCCAAGGTTCTGCCAAGAACTGGGAAAAGGAGAAGGCTTTCAAGAGGCTCAAGGGCTTCAACATGTGATGAGCCTGTGCATTATGTTTTTTCCCCATGCTCTGCCACCAATGTTAGAATGCCAAGCACATCTCCAAGGAAGGGAAAGTCGGCAATGAGAGTTCTTGGAGTATCAGAGCTTACTGATGTCACTCCATCAGAGAGGCTTCTTGACTTTATCCTTCACAATGGCATGGATCTCTCATTATATGGAGTTGTTAAGAATGTCTTTAATCTTTATTGGGACCTTGACAGTGTTTTGCAATATTGTAAAAAATATTTTTTGGAGGACTTTTTGGAGTTTGAAAATCTAGCATGTCCTTCTATTGAAGTTGGTACAAAGGAATATGTCCATGTTCCCATTGGGTCAACAGGAAATGAAAAGTCAGTGTTTACTAAGAGGTGTGGTGCCCACTCTCTGGACAGGTTTTATGCAAGAGACATATTGTGCTCCACTCATTCCAAGAACTGCAAGATTATGTCAAAGTCTGCTGCTTTTATTGTTTTCACCCTTGTCAAATATCCTCTTAAAGATGATGAGCAATAGTTGAAAGGAGCAAAGTCTGCTAGCTTTTGCATGTTAGATGACTTGGCAGATGAAAAGGAAACATAGGAGGTTGTAGATGCAGATTTGGAGGCTTCTGTTACTGAGAAGTTGGATGTTGCTCACTTCAAAGTTGAAACCATTATTGAGGAGAGCCAAGGAAATGCAAATCCTGCAACTGATGAGAGTTCTCACCATATTGTTCCTTCTCTACCGTCTATACCTTTCAAGGAGGAGTACATTTTACTGTTAAATATTCAAAAACTTTTCAATCTTAGGGAAGATTATTGTCTAGCCATTATTGCAGAGGCTTCTGATGCTGCAAATGGGATAGTTGACACAGAGAATGAATCAAAGGAAGAGATACTCAAACTTAATAAAGAAACTATAGAAGATAAGTTTATTGATGCCGGTGAGGCCCTCTCTCTTTGTTTTAAAAAGGCAAAAGAAGCTGAGAAAGAGTTGAGTATTACTGATGAGGAGTTCGATCGCATGCAAAGTCAACTTGGGATTTCTAATTTTGGAAGAGAGGAGTCTGAATACGTTAAAGAATTGATTAACACCAATGAGACATCATCATCAATAAATTTATGGAATCCAGTTAAATTGGAGTACGATGAAAACCAAGTGGTAAGATAATTTTGAATTTGCTTTTACACATTGGTAGGTTTGAGTTTCACGCTCATTCGGTATGGGTTTTATTTGCAATTGGAGATTTCTGATTCAGATAACTTCTTGGGATGTGGGAAAGGATCGAGAGCTGGTGGTAGTACATTGAAAGGCATTGCACTCAGCCACTACTTGGCTAGGATTGACCCTAATTCCTTTTTAGTACTTCATAGAAGTTTCTCAAAGGATGCAACATAGCCCATACTTTGTATTAAAGCTCTTACAAGGCTTCTAGGTTTCTCAGGATTACAATATAATGCCCACAAAGTAATGTTTTTGGAAAAGACTGCAGCAATTAGGATTTTTGGCTACGGTCCAGGTTACTCTGCTTCTAGAGCAGGATACTTTTTGGCTACGGTCCAGGTTACTCTGCTTCTAGAGCAGGATACTTTTTGGCGTTCACATCCTACGCCTTGGCTGCAAACCGAACTGATGTAAAATCTATAGCTGGCTACAAGAGAAGAAAATTTCTACGTTATAGAGGAAAGATTCCTAAGGAGAAAGAGAATGTGAGAGTTTTGGAAAGCTAGCTTTGTATATATTCTTTCTTATATATAAAAGTGCGACTGCTCATGTGTCATTGTCATCTTTTATCTGCATTCTTTGAAGTTGTCGTCGAAAAAACCAATTGAATAGCTCCTCAAAGCATTGCTTTTTGTAACTCCTCCCCCATGCCTTGTGCTTCGAAAATAACTTGTGCGTGCTTGATAATGGGATTTTTCCATGCCTTGGCTACTATAAGTTGCTAAGGGGCCATGCTCCTCCACAAAGTAAGGCCTATGAATATGAAGAATATGTTGCAATACAAAGTAACACTTATTTTATACCAATTGAAAAACCTGTCAAAATAAACCCATATTAAATAATTGTTACTTTACCAGATAAAAAGTGATATCTTTTTCTCCCCATGCCTCTTTTATCGCCTGAACAAGATTTGTGATTGATCTTTTGAACTCTTCCGCATATGTATATGTTGTCTTATGTTGCTTGAGGAGTTTCAGAAAAACATCAAGGTGTATCCAAGCCTCCATTCTAAGAAACGCAAGCCTCGACATGCTTGCAACATTTGTTGTGATCTCACATAGCTCTCTCCAACACTCCCAAGCCACATTCACTTGCTTTCCTAAATGGTTTCCTAAGAATCGTCTAGCTTTTGAGTCTCCCATAGAGACATCGGCTAAGATATCTCTTGTTTTTCCTGAAAGTATTGGATCCTTTCTCGATGAAATCCCATTTTCGATAGTAATGCCTCGCATTTATCAATACACTCATTTGATAAAGATAATGGCTTAATGGAATATGCGTAGTCAAGATGCAACCTTAGAAGCTTATCGATTATTCTAATCTCTGCATGCAAAGTACAAGTATGAACATTCTTAAGAGAGATTGAAAGAATGGGATCCCAAATGTCTTCTATGTTTTTAAATTTACTCAAATCTATAGAGTCTCTATTTGGGGCTCTTCTTACTGGTCACAAACTACTCCAATCTTTGGATCCAATACTTTCCATGCAATAAATGCAATGATATTTTGCATTTGCACCATTACATATTCCAAGCATACATTTGATAGTTTTTAAATCAGCACTCATATGCCATTCCACATTAAAATTACCAACCCCATCAATTACCAACATTTCACCTTCACTTTGAGACTTTATGATATTTGGAATACATGTATAGTTGAACAACCATTTCAACGTTTGATGATTTTCAATTGGTACCTGGGCTGCACCAATCCACCAAATTTCCATCTTGGATTGGATCTTATGCAATAGAGCTTGGCCTTCACCATTGCTATGGTCCAATGCCATGTTCATGAGGCAAATGCTAATTCTTTCCATCTTCTGTCCCTTTTGAATCTGTGCTTCATCCAACTTCAAGGCAAACTTTAGAACACCATAACTTTCTTCTACTAAGATTTTATACATGTGAACCATTGCAATTTGCACCTTTTTTAGATCAACCCATATATTGTTAAACGCATTGTAATCAAAAATTGCCTTTTTTTTGTTTTTCATAGGACATAGACCTTTCGATCCAAAAACATGTGGAATCTTGCAATTCATGGCAATTCTTGCAATCGAAACTGCAAGGGCTCAGGGCAATCCAAATATAGTTACCCTATTGCATCTAAGATATTTAAACCATAATCCAGAGATAGCACGATAACCTTTCTGACTTATACCCACAATATCACACGTCTCTACAATTTCATTTACTTTCACCGTACCTTTTAAGTCCTTCACTAACTCTTTGAGAGTTGGACCTCTCAAATCCGCATTTTCGGGTGACTTAAGAATCCTCAAAATATCTTTCTTATTCATGGTTTCCTTCAAAAGTTCGATTCTTTCTTCATTCTCTCGGATATTGATGCCTAATATGTTAGAGACATATTTCTTTGTAAGATTTAGTCTCCTTTTCTTTGCTCTCTCACACAAGTTGGTTATATTTTTTAATGGTCTCTTCCTCTCTCTAAATCCTACTGGAGTTTCTCTCAAGCATGTTAGCTTATCCTGCAATGACTTGTTAACATTTTTCAAAACATCAATCTGACTTGTCAACTCTAAAATATTTGTTTGTGTAGTTTCTAGTGCTTTTTTCATTTCGTGCATTTGAGCTATATATGTGTAAGATGCAGAGTATAACCTCATACAATAGCCAAGCATCCCATTGTAACCTTCTCCAACATATCTTATATAGTCATGAACATTGAAAAAAGGAGGTGGTTTACCTGTAGAAGGATCCCTGGGATAAATATTTCCGTCCACCCACAAATCTATATGCTTCATTCCTTGTGTTCGCAACTTGTTGGCTTCGATCTCATCTATCAATACTCAATGATGTATACTTCTCCAAGATGTGTAAATCGGATCTAGCTGAACAGTTAGCTTGTATTTACGTGTGCTTGTGCCTGTTTTATTTGAAGAGGTATTGCTAGACATTTTAGTAAATGAACCGAGCAAGAATCTCACAGTGATAGGAAGCAAGTGCAACAAAAAGAATGGCAAAACAAAATAGTGTGTATAGAAAGAAAACGCGGAAACAAAAAAATGTGAATTTCGTGCAAAATTTCGAAAATACAAAATCTCTGGAGTTCCAACACAAAAACGGCCAAAAATGTGACCCTTGACCTGGATTAAAAGATGAGGGCAATTACTGGCCGACCTCTTCAATGAACCAAATATTCTCTCATTAATCACATTTGGACAACCAAATTTAGAGGTTTTATTCTTCCTAAACCTCAACTAATTAGCAACTTAATCACTTTCTTACAAGTGTTGTTTTTGAAGCGTTTTTGGCCCTAATGTGCATAACCATTGTGGTAAGAGAAATTATCACTTGAAAGTTTATTGGGGATAAACATGCCAAAAGTTCAACAAGTTGCTATAATGAAAATTGGTTTTCTAGTCGTATAAGGAGATTCTCCACAAATTTCGCATTGATAATTCAAAGCATTAGTCTTAGTAGACTTAAGATGGTAAAGGCTTACCTTAGCAATCTCTTGAAAGATGCAAATCCATGTGCAATTCATGCTTTAGTCATTATTTTGACTAAGGACATGCAACTACCCAGATGCTAGTGTCAACATAGGTTTTAAGGGTTAGTGCTTATGCATGAGACTATGTGATATGCAATATGAAGATTTCATACACATTTTCCATAAATTTCTATTGTTTTTTTAATTCATTATATCGCAAAAGAGGCTATGTATTATGAAATCCTTAATGCAAATGGATACTTCTGTTCAATTAAGAGATTTCTATATAACATTTTAGTTAAAATTGGTTGGTTAAATGAGGTTTTAAAAAAGAAACCTTTCTGAAAAAGTTGCTCTTGGAAAAGGAAACTTGGGGTCTTTGCTCTTCTCTATCCTACAAGGAACGTGCGTGCGTGCACGTGTTATTTAGGCGGCGGGGGGGGGGGGGATGTTCTTATTGAGCAAGTGTTTAAGCTTTCTATGTCTTAGGGGGATTGTATGTGTGTGTTGGTGGTGGTGGGGGTTGGACACACACACACACACACACACACACAGAGTTGCTTCTTATTGTGCACATGTTCCAAAGCCTTTCCTTCTTTGGATAGTAGCCGCTTTTTGAGAAAAGTTAGTTTACTTGGTGGATGGCATGTATGTTTTGAAATTTATTCTCTTAACACTTATCTTGTGTGCCATGACTTAGTTTTGTTGGCATAACTGAATTTGTCATGTGTCATACCTTAATTAGCTAGTTCTTATTTGTCATATGTCATACCTTAATTAGCTAGTTCTGGTAACACCTACCTCATATTCTAGATTTAATTTACCTCAAAGACAATACCTTAATTACATCATGTTGCAAGTCACAAAAATATGCTTAGAACCAAGTATAAAAATGAGGCAAGGGAATATGACTAGAGTTGGGTGTCAAAGCGAGTGTAGTGATGGAAGCATGTAAATTTATTTAATGGAGTACACAACTCAAGAGAAGAGAAAAGAGAAACGTTGATTAGAAGAACATTGCAAAGATAAATCAAAAGAAAATAGATTCTTGAGAAATTGAACCCGTCTACCAAGATAAGAGATAGTACAAAAACACCAATGACTCACTTGGTGTGTGGGCATTGGCACTAGCTCCCTCTCTCCAATGGATCCTACTATAGAAGTATGTAGAGTGATACACAAAGGAGGGAGTGCCTCACCTATATTTAGGCTCTCAGTATTGATCATGTAGGCCAACAATTTGGCATAAAGTAATAAAGTTGACTAGCATAAAATGTACCAAGTGACATAAGACATGCCCAAATAATCTGGCAACCACATCACTAGAAAAGAAATGTGCTTGGTCCATTGCAACATACATAAACCCACGCAAGAACTGAAAATATTTGGTAACACCCTCCCTAAGGTGATCTGGCACAATACAACATACAATGATAATGACACATTATAGTACATACAACAATGAAACTCAAATAAGACCATGGATACCCAAGCAATGGGTGTGCAAACCATCACCAAGGTAGCTCGCAAATAGAACTTGATATTGATGTCAGTCATATCAATACTTGAAAATCGAATATCTATGTCTATCAAAAATGCCTTGGAAGTAGCACATGTGACCATCTTATCACCAATGTCACTATGATAAATAACCACATATTCCCCTTCTTTGGCAAAATTGGCAAATTGTCTCCTCATGTGAACTCAAACTAGGAGCCAACCTTGCTCTCTACCAAATAGCTCATCATGAACTTGAATGTCAATCCTAGCTCTAGGTATTAAGACAACCAAACTTATAGTTGATGCATTAAGAAAACCCCTCTCTAGATCCTATGCACCTATATAGAGGTGTAGATGAGGTCTTGCTGCCCCCCATCACCACCCTCTCCCACTTCCTCTATGGCATTTGAAAGGCATGGCCTCATCACCTATACTATTGAAATGAAAGGAAGGCCCTTGTGACCATCACAGAGGCCACAAAGCTAGAGCTTGAACCTGGACCTATAACTAATGAGGACTCATGGATAGAGTCATCACCCTTTTTCTTTGTTTGCTCCTCCTCCTTCCTTAAAGCTCTTAATATCCCATAGTCCTTCCAAATATGTCCCTTCTTATAACAATAATAGCATTGACACTTCTTCCTTTATATGTCACCCCTCTTTGAAATCAGAGCATCTAAAGTACCAATAGATAGCATCCTCCTCATTGAAACATGAATCTAAAGACAACAAGTCTCCAATAGAGCAGTTGTACATGAGTAAACAATGTCAACATGTTGGTCATGTAATAGTAGAAACCAAAGGAGCCATGATGAGGTAGAGAAACTCATAGGAGATTCAAGAGTTTAAGTAAAGAAAGCACATAGAGAATGGATCAACAATATACAAAGTGTGGTGTATGGAAACACAAAAAAAAACTAGATACACAAGAACCCTCTCTAAAGCTGGATAGTGGATCTCAAAAAGTAATCAATAAATAATTATTGTTGTATAGAGAGAGAACACATGAAAGAACATACCAAAGCACATCCAAAACAATAGAAGAAAAATAGCTTGCATATCACAAAACAAGTGTCCAACCTTGCATACAGATGTTGAAAATGCAATTTGGTTATGGTAAACCAATAGTCACCTACAATCCAAGGGTTGCTCAATGGAGCAGAAAGAGTACACAAATGGATGCAGTCAAAATGCAATAGCTGAAGGGTCAACAACAGGTCATCTAGCCCTATAAGAGTCCCAAGAGCACAAAACATAAGAGCGCAAGCTGCAAAATGCAAGTGCAAATGACAACAAACAAGCCATTTTGGCTCAACGGTAAGGGGTCGCTTAGATAGGAAAATGATTACAAAGGATTATGTCACCAATAGTAGATGAAGAGGGCAGATCTGCAATGATAGAGAGCAACACCATGATCTTGACCACATACATTTGAAATACCAAGTCAAACCCTAATCTTGAAATCAGATACCAAGTCAGAAGTGGGTGCAATGTTGGAAGCATGTAAATATGTTGTAATGGACTACACAACACAAGAGAAAAGAGATAAGAGACACAACAAAGAACACTACAAAGAGATGCTCGAGAAATGGAATTCATATGCCAAGACAAGTCAGAGGATAGAAATAACAATGAGTCATTAGCTATGTGGGCACTAGCATCGACACCCTCTCTTCAATGGCACCTACCATAGAGGCATGCGAAGCGATACACAAAGGGTGTGCTTACTCTATTAAGTGCTCAGTATGATCAATTTGGCCAATAATCTAGCATAAATAAAATCAAGTGTGCCAATATAAAATGTACCATGTGACCATAAAACAAGCCCAAGTAATCTACCACATCACTAGAAAAGAAATGTGCTTAGCCCCCCCCCCCCCCCCCCCCCCCAACCCATCCACGCGCAGCACACACGTACAACGCACGTGCAAATTGATCATATCCACTACACTAGGAGTGCCCTAAATCCTAATCCTAATGATTGTTAACCAAAATCTAGAAATTTGTACATTCTCCAACTAGTTAGTTAATCACTTTAGTTTCGTAACTTGATATTTCACCTACCTCTCTTGATAGTAGCTTGAAATTGCATACATTATATCCATAATATAAATGTTTTAATATTCTAGATTGAGCATGAGAATTCAAAATATGCAAAATATGTTGAGTATTTTTATACAACTCACTTTTACAAGGCAAGAACCTTCACAAAGACCAACTTGGAGATTAATGAGGCTATACCAAACATTGAATACCATTTACGTCTCATTTAGGAGTTCAATACTCCTCCTTATTACAACCTTCGCATCTTCACCAATGCCACTATTGCAAAAGGCATCCTCTAGTTTAATATCTCTGTCTAAATACCTATAACATGCACTTGCATGCTTAAAGGGACCACCTTGTGTGCACCTTGAGCGATCCAAAGCTTCCTAAATGAAGTCCTCGAGGAGAGGAACTAGGATAGAATCATTACAATTGAAAAACCAACCCCATGGCCATCAACATAAACATTTACAACTCCCATGCCCTCATAATCCATCAATACAAGGTGCTCTAGAAGATTTCTCAATATCAATTTTAAAAACTTCAATTATTGTCTAGGGCACTATTGGCCATTTGTGGCCAATTCAAAAGGCTCTTCCTTAAAACGTCCATTTCAATGGTATCCATTCACCTTTTTGGTCCTTTGTTAGTGAAGCAATGAACATAAAGATTGGAGTATACATTCAAGAGTCAAAAGACAATTTAGATGGCATTACAATACAAGGTCAACTAGCTCCTACATTCAAGAGTCAAAAGACAATTTAGATGGCATTACAATACAAGGTCAACTAGCTCCTTCGTAAATTCCATTCAAGATTCTCTCAATCATGTCATCAAACTTGTCAATTAGAATGTGCTCACCTACACACTTGGTGTCTATGTTTTACGCATCAATAGCTTGGAGGATATGTACAAATAAGTGAATTGAACATCCTAGATCATGTTGGTTTAGAAAATGAACAATCCTTGAAAAGCATACCTTTCCTAGATTTCAAACTTAAAATATTCCATATGTCAACAGGACTGCATTCAAAACTTTGAAGCATCAAAGAAAGGGGTGGATGAAATATTCCAAACTCCACATTACCTAGATTAATGTTGTCCTTAGCACTATAGTCAAGTGTTCTATTTTGCCTCTTGAAGGAGTGATGGAGTACTCCTTTGGAGATTATAAGGTCACCCAATATTGGCATGCATAACTTCCAATGCATGAGTAGTGTTACTTCATCAAGCAATGCAACTAATTAGAGTTTTAAGTGATTGGTCTTTCAAGACAATACAACAACACAAGCCATCAAACTAAAGGAGTCAAAATCACAAGAATTCAAGTACACTATAGATTGACAATGTAGACACATTATGTTGACTTACTAAGAATCAATATCGAAGTCTAAAACATCATCTCCCCTTGTGCAAACACCCAATTATCTTGTAGAAATCTTGTTCTGACTCACTTGTCCAAGAGAGAATCAAAAAAGATTTTTTGTTTCTTCCTTGATTATGTCATTGAAAGTATACATGGTGTAGATTGACCAACACTATGACAACTTTCAACACCTATTCTCTTGGAGGTAGTGGCTTTATGATGATGATCTAAAGTTAGTTCTAATTTATGAAAAAAATAGAGTGTCTAGATATGAATTCAATAGTTGTTCTAATTAAGTAGTCATTTTTAAATTTTAATATATAACATCCCAATGCAGTGTGGTGCAAACTAAGGTGAGTCCTTTGCATTGTTGTCAAAAACAACTTGCCATGAATGTAACATATGGGCCAATAATGTGATGTTGCATACAAGCATATTTTGCCATGATGTGACTAATAAGATCTCAAGAATTTACTTGAAGACAAGGTGAAGAATAAGTGAAAAATGAAGACCAAGGGTTAAGAGTGTCATGCTTTGGGGGCCCATTATAATATTACCCTCATAGAGGATGCCAAGGAAAGTTTGTAGTTAACTAGATTTGATTAAAACACTCGACAAGAGTCAAATGCATAATTGCACTGACCTAAATGGAAGGTCCCAAAAGCCAAGAGTTGGCAACAAACTCGAGTTTATGATTGGGATAATAAACACACTGGTCCAAGAGCTTTGCTGATATGAAGCTAGCAAACCACAGCTGATATATACTGGACAACAATGCTCAGAGGGAAGCACCTCTTCAGAACAGTTGCAATGATACATGAGCTTCATAGAACACATTTAAGCACCCAGTGTCATTGTGTCTAAGATAGCTCTTACAGAGCATTTAGGCACTGAGTGTCATGTCGACCCCTCTTAAAATCTCCTATATTTTGATGACGATTAACTCCTATAAAACTTGTATTGGCACCTCACTTCCACTCACAGTGGTTCAACCTTTGATTTTTGACTAATTAAAAATGTTCACACCCACCCATCAAGAGAAGTTCAAAACACAAGCCATGCTCCGAAGAAAAGCTTAAACTGTGTAACCTCTACACTCTCAGGCCCTAAAAACTTTGCATAAGTAAAACAAGTGTGAGTCCTCACAACATGAAGTAATGAGTTATCAAGTGTGGTAAAGTTGGTCAAAGAATAGTACAAGTGTGTGAGAATTTTCAATTAATATTTCATAAGAAAAAATCATAAGCAACAATATAGGACTTGGTGCACTCTTTAATCCATCATTGGGATGGCACCACCGGCACTTACAATCTGTTGCTCCAGCTGCAGGAGAGAGCAGAATAATCAACCCAAATCATAAGCATCACAAATGCTCTGTCAGTAAAACCACAAACTTAAATCACAGTGAACAGATCAGATCTGAAGAGCTGCAGACTTACCTGCAACAAGTATTCAAGCTTACTCTTCACAAGGTAGAACTCCTGCTTTAACAATTGAATTGCTTGCATGCATCTGTGATTGCAAACCAAGTAACTAAAAGTCAATACATAGTTCAATAGTTTACGATTACATCTGATAGAACCTAACAATTTGATAAGAGCCTAAACCATGTAGGGTCAAAGGGAGGCAGGGAGAGAAGCTGAGCTTAAAGCCACAACTAGAGTGCTTGCATGCATGGTAATTGCAAGCCAATTGAACACATCTCTGGAAGCTTGTGCAGGGAAATCTCATTTTACTACACCTTATAGAGTTGAACCAGGCCGAATTAAACAGACAAGCTAAGCTTAAGAGTTACATGTTACAAGTTGCAACTAGATTGATATAGATGCATCCACAGTTGCAAGAGATGTTGGGTACAAGTTAGCGATGCATCCGCAGTTGCAAGAGATGTTGGGTACAAGTCGACACTAGAATGAAAAGACTATGCAGCAGTTGCAAGCCAACACCTTCTGGGGCCTATACCAGATAGAAGGCATATTTAAGGAGCTACTATAGAACTTACCTTTTTCTCAGAAACTTTCATAAAGATCAGTACCCAAGTATAAGGCAGACAACTTGACAACAAGGCATAGGTTAGAAAGAGTTTATTACACACTCATCTCTCAGTATGGAAATGTGGATGTATTTTAGTTTTTGGATAATGCGATACTTAAGCTATGAAATACGCCTTTTGACAGTCAGAGTAGTATGGCAAAGACTTGATAAGCAGGCCTGAAGCTACCAGAATGAAAGCTATACCATACACTATTCAACATGGCTCTTTTACCAAAAGGCAGGGGCACCCAGATATTAAACCCCAAATTACTGCAGTTTTTGACATTGCTGACCTTTTCGACCCACATGGATAGCAGCATCTGGCCAAAGGACAGATACATGTACATACTGACATCCAGGGTGTGCTGAGACATGGATGAACCAAGGGATATACAGCACAAAAGTTCAAACCAGATCCAGCAGTTCACTTGCCAGATGACTAAGATCCAGTGGATGGATAGAGGACAGAGGCTAATGGTTTGAAATTTTTAGAGGTCAAATCAGTGTTGTAAGAATTCAGCAGTGCACTTGGTCAGATGGCTAAGATCCAGCAGATGGATAAAGGACAGGCTAACGGTTTGAAGTTTACAGAGGCCAAACCAGAGCTGTAGGAGTGCAGGAGAGTGCTCTTTCTGCTATAATTTTGGTGGGATTGTGGTTCAATAGTTCCATTGCACCCCTTGGAACTTCATTCACTGCCGTTCATAAAGAGTTTGAGAGTTGTAGTCTGCCACCAGTGTAACTTTGATTATTGCTGACCGGAGTTTGCTGAAAGCATGCATCTATGCAATTTCACATCACATAATTGGTTAAAGATTTACCAACATATCTGACATAATAAAAATCAGCATCCAGGGGCCAACAATCAAGCACAGTTTTTGCACACACCAATCGTAACTTCAGAAAAGAAATCCGGTCTTCGCAAGCATGTGCATCAAAGCAAATGTCTGAAAACGTTTTTGAAGTACAAAGCTTGAGTAACTCCAGAGATTACAGCCCAGTACAGCATGTATACACATCAGAAACAAAACAATGATGAGCTACAAGTTAAAACCCACCCTTCTTTATTTCTTGCTTCTGCAAAAGCTCGAAACTCCATGCACACTGCTTTGACTCGCTGGGCTCCAACACTGATGGGAAAAACAGACACATGAACTGATTTCTATCAGACTAAGCACGATAAAGCCACAGATGCAAACTATATGTTTTAGCATTACTCAGGTGTCTAAAAGCTTGTGTAGTCTGTGTTTAAAGCAAGTGCTCCTTTTTGGATCGCAGATTTACAGGGTACAAATAAAGGCAAAAGCATGCTTTAATTTGTTGTAGCATTTAATTGGACAAGACATTCTCAATATATTTCAAATCTCTGATCGTTCATTTCATACTTCTTTTGAGCAAGACTAATATATTATCGGACCAGAGAGAAATAAAAGCTGAAAATGAATCCCAGCTGGTTCAAGTCATTATAAGGTATCCACTCTACCTGGAGCTACTTCCTTTGAATTGATGTACATAAGCATCCACTTTCTTGTAATCCACTGGTTCTTGCTCCCTGTGACATGTCAGAAAACTGATCAGATAGGACAGCACACAAACCATCCAACTCCATCTTGAATGTCAACTAACATCACTTTAAGTCACTTATTCTACTGATTTTGATGCATGCATTTGTCAAATGTAATAAATATCAAACCTTTTGTGCTACAATAGAGTACTTTCTGTACATGCTAGAAAATGGAGAGAGAAACTACTAAAAAATCAGAACGAGGAAAGCTTACAATGCTTTTGAAAGTTCAGTAAGTAGCCTTTCAGAGTCCTCTGAAAACAATGATATTACTTCAGCAACAAAGTCTGGATTGCTAGCATCTTGAAGCATTTGAAGTTGCGTGAATTGATCATCCAAGAATCCCTACATGAAGCCTAGAAATCAGAAATCCTTTTCATTTGCTAACATAACCTAAATCAGACCCAATAATATGCAGAGATTGAGCAATCTGAAATTGTTGACAAAGAGGTTTCATTGAACGAGTTTAACTCCCACTGTTAGTAAAATAACGAGTTTAACTCCCTCTGTTAGTAAGATGTGGACTGAAGAAGAGATTCTTATGCAAAAGCACAAGCATTTGCATGAAGTTAAGCTAACAAGACTCTACTACAACCCACCCATCCTCCTCACCTCTAATAGACAGACCCACAGAAGCTCACATGCACACAACCAAAAATTCAAGACTGTAATTTCAGCCTTGTTGCTTTCAGCCAACCCTTAGATTAATCTGGCAATCACTTACTGTTAAACAAGTATTTGTAATGAAAACCTTCCTTTCAACTGCTGGCTCAAAGTGATATGCAGCTTAACACCCACATAATAAGAAGACTGGAAAAGGCAAATGAGACGAAAGGCAACTTTGGACATGTCCCAGAATTAGACACTGATAAGGCAAGCAGGAGTTAAATGGGAGCAAAGCTAAACATTTTGAAAATATTAAAAAGTAGAATGCAAATGGCCTGAATAGTGACTGTAAGCAGAACATTGATAGCAGCAACATTGCATGCTGGCAAGCATTGCCACCCAGAATACTGGTAGAAGTTCAGGAAGCACTAGCTATAAGCAACGTAGCAGGACATTCAGACACCTCATCAATATTCACAGGATAACACGATACAATCTGCCTGCCACTTTCATGACATCAGTCTCTTGACAAAAAACAAGAATAAATCTCCCCATGTTCTTAAGATAAGATTCGCACCCTTTGCAACTGGGCAAGAATGATGCTTCTATTGCCATGGCCTTCTATTGCTTAAAATATCTAGTATGAAGATCATAAGTATAGACAATTAGAACTTTTCTTGCCAGACCATAGGTATAGACAATTAGAATTTTTCTTGCCACAGAATAGAATGCTTCAACCCTTCTGTAAAAAGAATTCATAGAAACCTAAGAAAACAACCATGTGTGCAGGTATACGTATGACAATATCACAAACATTTGGGCCAATTGAGCAAAAAAGCTGAGCCTATACATCCCCTCCGAGCCTCTACATCTCTGCAAGAGTTCCGGTAGAGAACCAATATGGGTGATACTTAAACTTATCATTAATTTGAAAGCTACAAAGTGTCCTTTGACGTCGAAATGAGAATCTCCGTTACTTAGAACACGTAAAAGATATAGCTTTCAGGCCTGACTGAAATATGGCGCTTAATTGTTTTTCAGGACTTCACTTCTGCCCCGATGTATAGCGTGATGCTCGTGGACGTTGTATTGGTTGTGTGCAGAGTTTGCAGAATTGACATTTCAAGGGTAGAGCCATGTATGCCAAACAAATTGTGTGCATCACACGACATAAAATTAACAAACAAAGACTAGATGATTATTAGTCATCTATACACCACAACTCTCTTATCATACAATTCATGCCAGTACGGGATTGGCATGCAGGACTTTGTGATGCGTTTAATTTTACATGCATCCAGTTGATATGCTCTAGGGGTGCAGGAACAGAGTACTGTGTTTAATTTCACATGCATCCAATTGATATGCTCCAGGGGTGCAAGAAGAAACCTCACTTCTACAAATTGATCAAATGGGCTTCCTTGTAGCTAGCTGCAATATCGTGCTTGGGTGAGTAAAAGAGGAGAAGCAAAGAAACAGAGGCACCTCTTGGAACAAGTAGTTAATGTGATCCACGAATTTCTGCTGCAACCTGACCACCTCCATGCTGGTTTTTGTAGCGCGCGCAAACCCGTACTTCAGCAGACGGCCCTTCGATGTTGACAGGCGGATTGCGGTCCGGTGTTGTAAGACAGCAAGATGGGAGGAGAAGTGAGTGCAGAGGAACCCAGAAGGGCAGAAGACCCGGCAGCCAGATGTGGAATCAGAACATGTTCTAAGGTAATCTGCTCAGGGAAGAAGATGATGATGGTGATCAGAGAAGGAACCGATCAACATCCCACCAACAGTACCCCACACATACACACGCAGGGGGGGGAAGGGGGGGGCTCAGAGAGAGAGAATCAGTGATCATGTAAAAATGTATGTGTCTTTTGTCTACTACTGCTGCTCTTCCTGCTACTGCTACCACCACAGTACATGCCTATCATCATAAATCATAAACAATAGACATTTTTTCTGTGTGGGTGAGTTTATTAATGTGTGCCTCCCTTTTCTTTTCCCACTGAACTTGAGTGGGTTCTTGAGCCCACAATGCCTTTCTTCCCCAAACTGAGAGTTCTTTGGCTTCTCTCTCATCTCTCTGCCTGCCCCATCCCAGCCTCCAGGTTACATTTTCTTTAAAAATTTACACCCTCATGTTTTGGGTATTTTATCTATGCATATAGTATGTAGGTATTTCTGTAAATAAATACAAATCTTTGAGAAATGTGCATTCAAATTTTGAGGAATTTTTTATTATGTATGCAATGAAGCCGGAGCTATGCCGTTTTAGAATGACAGATAATTGAAAAAATATGCATTTAATTGTCGTTAATGCTTTTACCCTCGGGAAAAAAGAAAGAAAATAAAATTGTCTGCACATTTTTTTTGGGTTACAAATTTTTCTGGTCCTGCAGACAATTGCAGCAGGAAAGTTTTAAAGAAAATCAGTTAGTTGGGGGGGGGGGGGGGGAAAGATCAGTTATTGTTGACGAAATCGGTTAAGCTTTTTGTTGTACTGCAGATTGACAAAGTAATTTATTGAGAAATTCAGTTAAAATGTTAAATCGGCGACAGCGGCACGATAAAACTACAGTGGATGTGGCAAAATGGAAGATACTGGCACACAGAAAACTAATAAAGAGACAAGGCTGAACACAGAAAACAGAGAGAGAGAGAGGACGAGGAAGAAAAGATATGGAGATCTCCAGAGGGGCCCTCTCTCGTTTTACTTTAATAATTTCTGGCCTCCTGCACAATCACAAGGAAGATCTCCCCCCCGCCCCACCCAGCCCCCTCTCTCCCCCCCCCCCCAACATACATGAATTTTATCATTCATTAAGGCCTCACTTGACACTACCCTTGTCTTTTTGTTTTAGCATTGCCCTTGAGGACATATGCTTTTCCAATTATATAAAGTGGCCTGCTGAACCTTCAATCAAAAATTAGCCCTAGTTTTATTGATTTAACAGTTGTTTAAGATGGGCTTAGCATGTGTTTTTCACCTAAACTTTCTCTTTCTAACGCAAACTTTCTAGAGAGAAAAAGCAGCCCTTGTTTTTGGGAATTAAAGCAGTGATGGGAGCTCTTCTTGGAAACAAAAGGGGGGCAATGCTCCATCGCAAGTAGTGCGCATCTGTAATTAATTTATAATGCCTTGACTACTGCCCTTGTTTAGGTGGATGTGGTTGGTAGATGTGATCACAAAGCACCTTTTAGTTAATGATACTCAAGACCCTAGCCCCACACACTGGCAACTGGTCACACTGGGTGAAATCTTATTGACAATGTTCACAAAACACTAAGGCTTAATGTGAATTGAACTACAATTTTTCTCGAGAAGAATCTCCTAATTTTAAAATGTAATGACTATTGTGCTTTCTACTAAAAATACTGCCCGTGAACATTGGACCATGAGGTATCGCAAACATGTACATGAAGACAAAAACCTGATCAAAGGAGGCAATATGTTGTCAAAAGGTGATCTCATGATGTGCGTATAAGATGAATTTGATCAGTTCAAGTCGAAGAGCTTCAAGTTGTGTAAGAAGAGTGCGTGCTAGGATAAGGGAGCTAGTGGCATAGGTGGTCTAAAAGAATGTTGATGGAGATCTACCATTGACTAATGCTTTGAGAAATTACCAACATCTTTGACTTTGCCTTAGGAAGTTACAACCAAAAAATAAATCCTCAAACACTATCGTGAGTGGTGTTCATTAAAAAGTCAGGTTTTATAATCAAGCAAACTTCAAATACCTTTTAAAAACACTAAACTAAACCTAAGTAACCTCTAAGTTTTCAAACAAGGGGTTCCACATATGAATCCACCTTAGTTAGACTTTTATGAAATGCAATTCAAAGCTAGAGTGTGAATTAGAAACTTTTGAATGATATTTTTTTGTATCAATTCTCAAAAATATGTTTTTGAACATGCTTGCCTAGGAATCATAATGTCTTATGTTGCCAACATACCTGAATCAAAATGTTGGTCAAATAAAACAACTAAAATGTTGGTCAAATTAAACAATCAAAATGATAGAGAAGATTCTATCAAAAGTATAGAATGATAGAAAACAAACTATCAAAATAGGAGAAGGCAATCTACATTGCAATTTTAATGGGGTGGGAGATTCAGCTTAATATGCCAATTACAAGAATAACTCCCTAAAAAACAAATGACCTAGTAGCAACAAAGAGCTTGATTGGTATATTCTGTGTGTTGGGAGCCTCAATGCATATGGGCATAAGCCTTGAGAAGACTAATGGTGGACAACTATTTCATATATGTCCTCAAACCCATTTGAAACATAGGCACCAAAACAAAATTGGATACAAAGTTGTGGAGCTTAGAGTTAAGCCACACTCACACTCTCAATGCAATTTTTTCTTCTCACAAGAACACACTCTTATAGCTTGAAAATTTATGGCAATTAGATAGTGGTCATATTAGAGTATGGACAAGCGTCAACCTATGATGCCAATGCCATGTGTGTAGAATTAAGGTTATTGTTCAGAAGTGGACTATTATTGGTATGATGATCAGTTTTAGACAAACATCAAAAGGGTGTCTTTTGAGGTCTTTTGTTTTAGATTGAGATGCTTCAAATGCCCGACAATGGGTGGAAAATTCCAAATCATGTAGAGCTTCTAGTATCAAGCTAGGAAGTACATAAAGGGCAAAAGTGACAACTATATTCTTGGTGAAAACGTTCTTGAATTTTTGTCGTTTGCGAGGGTTGATTTTGTTATGAAGATTGATTAGTGCTTTGAGCACACTTAAAATATCTTCATATTCTCAAAATTGTGTGTCAAATCTTAAGCAAGCAAGACCTTTTACATCCATGGAAAAACCAAGGCCTTTTCTACACCATGCCTTTATGGCAATAAGACCACTTTAAAATTAATGCCATGAAATTGCAATCTCTGTATGAAAAGTGCATTTTACTAGTCAAGTAGGTACATTTATTACTTGCTCGTACATAATACTCATTGCCTTATACTCCTTGTCCAACCACTAGGTCCTATATCTAAATTTGCCTTATGATGATGTTTGTATTACAATAGCTAAAGGGATGTCACAATTGATTCCGATAACATATTTTACCATTAAATCAAATGACATAGAGTCTCACACCTGCAAGTTTACAAGTTTTAGGATTGTGACGAATAATGACTTTAACTAGCACTACATGAAGTCTTTTCTTTTTGGGAGACTACAACATACATGATTTTATTGACAAGTTTTTGGGCTAGTGACAAGCTATACTTTTAGTAATCCCACATGAATGGATTTTGGTGACATCCTCTAGTCAAGACTTTTGCATGCCTAGGGAGAAGGTGGAAAAAAGGCTAAACCCCCAACTTCATCAAATTGAGAAGTTGGAAGCTCACAAAGTTGCTCCTATTAATAAACTACTACTTATAGAAAGGTCGCACATTTGGGCAAGGGGCCAATTATATGCCCCCTTACCCTACATGACAAAATGCTTAGTAACGATTCAACTTGACAAAAAGGTGTAATTTTTTTTCTCGTGATTTTCTTGCACAAATGGAAAGTTAAAACATGTAGGACAATCAAATGTCATATTTAACTATCCATTTATAAGAATGTCATCAATGTTGGCACAATATAGAGCTCATGCTAAAGTTGCATGATTTTGAATTCCTAGACTCAACTTCTATAGAGAAGTCAAGGGCAAGCAAATATCTATACTTGAAGAATATAGTTAATGAAACCATAAGAAAAATAATGCTCAAAGTAATGTCACTACCTTTATTTGAATGATTGTTGCTACCCTTTTGCATAACTTCTAATATTTTTAGGGGTTGGGGCTAGGACACATAATAAAAAGTCTCATGTTGAGGGCCTTTATAGTGCAAGAATATTATATATTCTGGGCCAATATATCGTATGTTCATAATTAACATTGCAATAAGTCATTTTGTGCCTTGAGGAAGTACCTATGTTTTACACACAATTCCCTTACCACTAGGTTGGACTACTTATGGCCTGAGAGCACCATTTATATTTTATTTTACTTATGGCTTTGGGAGGTTCAAAACTTCTGGAGAATCTCCCAAGCCTATACCCTTTTTCCAAACCTAGTAAATGCCAAATTCTCTCTCTCTCTCTCTCTCTCTCTCTCTCTCTCTCTCTCTCTCTCTCTCTCTCTCTCTCTCTCTCTCTCTCTCTCTCTCTCTCTCTCTCTCTCTCTCTCTCTCTCTCTCTCTCTCTCTCTCTCTCTCTGGGTGTGGGCTACAAACTGAGCAATTTAAAGACACCATTCAAGGTGGGCCATGACAATAAGGCGAGTGGCATGGGTTTGTTGAGCTAAATACACAATAGTTAGGATTTGATGGGCTTTTAGTCTTTCAAAAGATATAACTTGCTTTGTTGACTATCTATCACCTTGTCTCCTTAATACTCCACTCTAACTAACCATGCATCCTTCTCTCTAATCCTATTAAGTAAGAACACAAGACTAGCTTTGAGGTGTAGTGAACTCATCAACTTACCTTCTTGCATTGTAGTCCAAAATCTTGAAGGCTCCAAGATGGCTCCACAATCCAAACAACACAATTTGATGTCATCGCTCCTTCACATCAATCACCAAGTATGTCAACGTCAAGAGAAGATGGTTGAGAAGAAGAAGAAGAGAAAGAGAGGAGAGAGAGAGAGAGAGAGAGAGAGAGAGAGAGAGAGAGAGAGAGAGAGAGAGAGAGAGAGAGAGAGAGAGAGAGAGAGAGAGAGAGAGATCTCTCTCTCTCTCTCTCTCTAACAATGGAGCAAGATGATATAATAGAAGAAGTGAATAGAAAGCTTCAATAGTTGCACTAATAAAGCTTATGCAGCATGGATGCACCAAAGGGTAAACACAACTGAGACCTCCCACCCTTGTATAGACCAAGATTAGGGTTAGGATTAGGTCACTTCTCTAGGATGGCACCCAATTTGCATTTTAGGATTTGTGTTCCTTTTGCATCAAGTCAGGGTTTCCACAAAACTGTGAATTAAGGTTTGCACCCTCTTTTGGGCGCCTACCCACTTTGTGGGATCTATGACACGGTCAATCCTTGAAGCATGCTTTTATCTTAGTCTAATTGAACCTAGCCTATGCTATTGCAATTATAGATCCACGTGCACAACCCACACATAGTTAAGATTGCAAGAAACAACTATTGGTGATAATATAGGGTGTAGGTACTCTCATAAAATAATACATCCATGATAATGTGATGTCCAAACCATGAAGTACAACAAATAATACCAAGTGCCCAAAAATAATACACTAAAGCTCCAAAAATGAAATCCTTCCAAAAATAAATCCAACATTTATACTTTGACCAAAGGTAGACATAGAATGCTAGGACAATCAATGAAGAAGCTTTGATGGAGGAACAATTCCTACTACTACTAATGGTAAACTCTTGATGAAGTTGATGATGGTGTGGATGATTGTACTTATGATGATGGCTTTATATAGTGGTAGATGGCAAGAATGACAATATTGTTGGTAACAAGACAAATAGATGTTGATGTTGTTGCAGGGCTACCGCTCTTGAAAAGTGGTCCTTCTTATTTGATAGAGCTTGAATGATCATGGAAAATGAACCAAAAATTGCAAAACTTGGGAGAGTTGGTATTGAAGTAAAAGTGATGGCACTTGATTCTCTATGAACTTGTATACCTAGAAAGTAAAACATCAAGTCCATTTACTTCTTAGGGGAAATTGTTATTCTGCCTTGTGCACAAGACAGAATATTATAGGTTTGGGAGATGGATCAAACCCTAAGCTTGGATTTTAAACCTGAAGTGTTGTCCCACACTTGAGGACCCAAGATCCTGAATAGGTTACGGTACAAATATATTGTGAGTGCACATGCTTAGATGGCCAATACATAGTTGGAAGTGTACTTCATAGTTGCATAGAACTTGGCATAAGTATTGAATATGGAGTCAAATTGGAGTAGCCATTCTACTTTAGAGGAATTGTCCTTCTTTGCCAAATTAGTAGCCATACTACTTAGAGGTTGGCACCCTAGCAAAGATTTCATACAAGCAAGCAGATCAAGCTTTATGTTACTAATTTATAGGTGAGTTTGAACAACTTTCCAAGAAGTGTTTTGAGATTTAGCCTATACAACATTTTGATTGGTGGATTGACATGGTAGGGACATCAATAGCTTCCTTAGGATCTAGAGTCTCAAGCATGCTTTTTTTGACTATTATATCATTGTTAGTTGAAGTCTTATGTATAACACTTTGTTTAATGTCATTTGATGAAGATTCATTCTATGTGGTAGTGAATGCAAAGAAAAGATATGGGTTTGAGTCATTCTACCTTGGCAAAAACTAGTCAAAGAAGCATAATAATATCAAGCACAATGTTCTCTTGGCCTATTCTACTTGCAACATGCAATTCTTTCTCTATGATGAGTTTGTGTGATAGAGGGTAGGCTTGGAATGATTCAAGAATCTTAAAAACTCGATGGTTGTAAGCACTCTAAGAGAAGTAGGAGCTATATATGTAGGATCATGCATTGAAGTCCAAAGAATCCTTCTTTGCTTAGCTATCATCATTAGTCGATGGCCAATTCTAACTACTAGATAGAAACCAGAATACCATTTCTATTCAAATACCTTTTTCCTTCTCCCTTCTTTGCCAATACTTCAAGTTTCTCCTTATTAGTTTCACAATGGCCAATGTAGAATGAGAGCATAAAGTGAAGCTCCTTTTTCTTAGCTTTGGACATGGACTTCATGACACCTGTTGTGACTATTGGATAACCCAAGAAGATGGATTCTTGCTTTGTCTATGTCAATGGTCTTTTTAAGAGCTTCTTATGGTCTTCAGTAGGGGCTCTAATGTCAGCATGCACTCATGCACAAGCAAGTGATGTTAGTATTACATCTAGTTCCTTGGGGCTCTTAATCACAAACTCATCTTCTTGTTGCCCCATCTTTTATAACTTCTCCTTGATAGATTGCTTGACCGGCTTAGGCTTCAAATGCTTTGAAGCTTCTAGACAAGAAGAACAAGACTTGTGAATCAATGGATCCATTGTACTCTTTGTACTAAATGTTGTATCATCCTTTGGTGATATTGGTGTACTATAAGCTTATTCCTCAATAGGAGTGATAGGTTTGGTCAAGGACTATGACTCTGTAGATTCCACCTCAAAATTGGAAGCAATAATTGCAGAGTCAGTGGTGGATGGGTCAATCATATTAGGCAAAAATGATTGTGTACTTGGACCCTTGAACTCATTGGAAATAATCTCGATCTTGGAATTTTTAGTTGCATTTTTGACAATATTCTTGGAGGGAGTTCATTGATTTTTTTATGTTTTCTTGATTGTCCCATGTGGATCATGTTTCTTGGATTGAGTAATTACACTAGTCTATTATTGTGAGTTTTTTGTTTTGGCTTGGGTGACAAAAGTTCTTTTGGTTTGGAAGACTTCGACTATGTGAATGGACCATTAACTTTTTGTGGTTGTTGCTTGTCAACACCTGAGATTTATTGCATCCATTTGTGGATCATCACTACCAATTTGAGTAGTATTACAAGGATGTGGTTGTTTCATATCCTCCATTTTAGTTTACGACTTCTCAGATACCACACATTCTTGGTGTGGATGGGTGACTACTAGAAGTAGTTGAATTTTTTAAATTGTAGGCTCATGCATCTTTTCTTAATATTCAAGAAGTGGTATTTCAGTCTCTTAAACCAACTTCTTGGTCTTGATCGTGTTTATTTTTTCTCCTCACTTTTCTTAGTCGACCTAGATATTTGTTTGGATCTCATTCTCATTCTCTTTGAGTTTGATGGGACTTGAACTAGAGTCCCAATGGAGTTGGCTGTGTAGGTGGTTTATGCAACCAAATCCATGGATTTCCTACATAAAATTCTTGAGCACACAACAACACTTTGGAAACCCATCATGGCTTATGCTAACTCTTTGATTTTGGATCTCTTTCTCCTTCTCTTTGATTTTGATAGAACTCGGGCTACAAGCAATGGAGGTGTCTGTGCAACGACAATCAGATCTATTGATTTCCCATGTAAAATCCTTGAGCATCCAACAACACTTTGGGAACCCCGCGTGGTTCAATGCCAACTCTTTGTTGATGCTTCTAATTCTATGCCCTAGTTCTCCTCTTCCTTTTGGATGCAATCATTTTACTTGACAATGAGTGTATTGTTCCTAGCAACCTCGATACTCTATTTTGATCTAGGAGGATTCAAATTGAGTGGTTTCCTCTTATCCTCATGTGCCATGAGTAGTTCTTTGGCTACCCTCACTTGAATTTTTATTAGACTCTCAGAGAAAGGCATCTTACCCTTCCCTTGAGGAGAGACAAGCTTTCAGTCTCTACAATCAATAGAATTTTGCATTTCCCTAGGAGGGAATATGGTGATCATCCATAACGTTTGATAGTTGCATTTGTAGGGATGAGTTTAGGTTGTCCAATATTAGTCCATACTTTATAAGCTAGAATGTTATAATCTAAACCTTCATCAATGACAGCATAAATTATGAGCTCTTTCTTGGTAGTTAGTTTGACCCGAAGGTATGTTGGAGGTATTAGCCCTTCATCTTTTGGGTCAATGTTTGTGGCTTTGACCTTTCGGATGTTAGTTTGAGTAGACCAAGTTAGGGTGCTATTGGACACCTTGTGTATCAAACAACTACAATCCATGTGAGCAATGCCACACTCAATGCATCTCAAGTTAGCATGTGTAAACATGTTGGTCTCCATTTGGTTTGCTAGCTATAGCCTTGGCTCCTATCTTGTTAGCTATGGCAGCTTGTGATTAGATAGGTGGATAAGAGTTTCCTCTATTTGTTGTTGAAATGATTCCTTTGTCTCTCAACCTTATCTCTTCGAGTTCTTGTCATTTAGCTTTGTCTTCTCAAATTCTTGATTTAATATCCTTCTCTTTGCTCTTTCACTAGGTGCAATTGTCCTTGGGTTTCCTTTGATAAGCCTCTATGCTTGGCTTGGAGTTTGATGTTTCTAGATTGACTAGGTCAACCACATGGTCAATAAAATCCTTGAGAGGTGTGGTCTTCAAAATTGAGCTTGTGACTTGAGGGATTTAGAAGTTAAGGTTGTAGTGATCGGTTCCAAGCTAGGGCTTTGCTCCCTAGAAGAAGTGGGAATCACCTTGTCATTTTGCAAGCGCTTATAATAGAATCAATCTTGAACTTTAGCCTAGGCCTTAAAGTTCTAGGTTTATCTATGGTTTACGTCTTTGTAATGTCATAAAGTGTTTGTTGGGTTACTTGCTCAGTTTTGACAAGCTTTGTGGTGAGTTCTCAAGGCATTATGATGTTTCTTTCAATATCTTAGTTCCAAAACATACAAGTATTCAACATACTTGATACACTTTTGATTCCAAAACATACACGAGTGAGTTGTGCAAAATTAGGTTTTCTTTCTTCAAAAATCAAGGTGCATGTATAAAAGAAAAGTTACAAAGTTTATTAGCCAGAGTGGTGTGTGTGTGTGTGTGGGGACGAAGTGCATGTGAGGGTGTGTGCATGAGGGAGAATAAAGTGAGTGTGAATGGATTATGTGTGAATGATCTATGTGTGAGGGAACTAAGTGTGAATGAAGTATGCCTTAGTGAACTACATGTGAGTGATCTTGGTGTAAGTGAACTTCATGCGAATGAACCACTATAGATGAGCATTGTGTGAATGATCTAGGTGTAGATGAGCTTCGCACAAATGAACTTTGTGTGAAGAATGATCTAGTGTGAATGAACTAAGTGCAGATGTTAACCTCAACACAAGAAGAAAGCGAAAAAAGTGGAAAAGCACAAGTTGGGTCACCTAAAGAGGTAGCCCAGGAAGGAATGGGGACGCAACGGAAGAGGCAGGATGGAAAATTACTAAAAGCGCAAGCGGCAGCCTCTAAAATCAAGTCAAAGGCAAAAGCACATTTTTAAATGCAAGGCGCCCCTAAAACTATTGTAAAAGAGTGTCAGGATCCCTCCTGTTCTACGCATGAGACACTCATCAGCAGAGATGTAGTCTTTGATGAGTTAACATCGTGGTATGGGAATCCGGTTGAGGTGCCTACTAATGGAGGACCTAGTATGAATCATGTTGAAAATACTCCTGCAGAGAGTACTTCTATGAGTGGTCAGACAGCAGATGTATCTTCCATAGTGAGTCCTTGGTCAGGATGCTTACGGAACCGTAATTCTATGTCCACTGACACGGACATGTCAGTGAGAGGGAGAAATGACAAGGGAAAAGGAAAAGAAAAGTGGAGATTGGAGAGTGGAGCTTGAGGATCGAGCTCGCTTGAAGCTTGCACTTGGATCATGGAGCTACCGAAGCGATCGGGAGAGGAGGCAACTCAATCGGGCATGGAGGTAAGCTCACTACACTTGTAGAGAGAGATAGCGCGTCAGCTATGTGAGAGGTAGCCATTAGTGCTCGGCTTGAAACAAAATAATAAGCGGTCTGTGGGTCTTGTTGGTTGAGCTTGAGCTCGCCTCTACATTTTGATTATGTTTCCCCGGGACCAACAAATTCAAGCATGTTGATATGTTTGCAATCACATCTACTTCAGTCTCTTTGGAAGGAGCAGTGAGGGCTGAAGATAAGAATCCCATAAGCACAATAGGAGAATGTGCTACCTAAACTTTCCTATAAAGCCTTGTACTTGCTTCCTTTTCTTTAATGATATGAAAGTACTCTTTTCTTTTCAGTAAAGTATCTGTGTCATAATCCACACTCAAGATTGTGTTCATGAGTCCAAGTCTCAATCTTGGAACCTAATTCACTTGTGTGAAAGCTAGTCTTGTCTGTTTCCATGTCTTCATGAGTTTGGTCTTTGTCTTCCAACCTCCATAGCTTTCGCATTGCCATGTCCTAGATCCGTGTTTTGACACAGTATCATTCAGGCATGGCTCAGCTCGGCTTATCTCTTCTCTGCTCTCTCTTAGTCCCTTTTCAACTCTAGTCAGCTCAATTTGAGCCCATGACTTCATCTCTCAACTCTATCTTCACTTGAGCTTCCATGGCAATCATAGCCAACTACACCCTGTTAGCTTGAAGCTCTTATATCTCACTCCATAGGTCAAATCTCATGGAGTTTACTTCTAGAAAAGTGTTCTTCTACTTCCAAAGCTTCTTCTTGTCACCTCAATCACCTCAATTAGGCAACCATAGGCTCAGCATTGTCAAAATTCTCAGTCACTGCCATAGCTTACAACTATGACAACTTGCAGGACATACCCTCCTTGGAGTACCTGAATCTCTCAATACAAAGCATATCTCCTCTTGCTTTCTTCTAGAGGATCATTCTCAAGGTCAAGGCACTCCTCCCTGGCCCATCAAAGCTCTACATTGCTTGTTGCAGAGCCTAGCATTACATCTGCAATGATCTACTGCCTAGAATGTGCCCGTTGTCGTTCGTACCACTGACATTGCGCCTATAGTCCACGATGTTGGTGACCATAACTGTGACTGCATAGCCATTTTCATCTAAGCTCAAAAATATCATCTTCTCTCTCCTGCCACTTGGAGCAACCCATTGCCACTCTAATCTACTATCCTAGCATCAAATCAAGGAGGGGAAGGACCTGGAAAGATTGAAGAAGGATCCAATGACCCCGAACTACGAAGATTCAAGTTGACATCAACTCAGACGACATAGTCTTTACATAGTGTGTTTTCACACTGTCATTACATGTGTCTCTTGACACACTATAATCTGCTCTTCCACTGATAAAATCTGAGAATTTTGGAGTTGATTTGCTATTGTCCTTGCAAATCCAACATGGGAAAAGACTCTCCAATAGCTCGCTTCAAAGGAGTCGGGTTTCACACTTGGCAAAACTCATCTTGATGAAGAAGGGCTTATGGGCCACTACCACTGGAAAAGAATGATAATAAGGCTCATGCCATTGTCAAACTGGAGCTAGACACAGCTATATCCACCATGTGGATAACTATGATACTTCACAGAATACATGGAAGAGACTTGACACTTTGTTTGGCGCACAATCTAAGTCATCAAAGTATGGTCTCTTGATTGAATTTTTCAAGCTTGAAATAAAGTCCAGCACATCACTTGCCACACATCTAAATTTCATGGAAGGACTTCTAACCCAACTTGCAAGAACCGACAATAAAATGGAAGAAGATGTTTGCATTGGTGTTCTGCTCAAAAGTTTACCTCCTGAATATAATAATGTGTCAACAACTCTAATCAATATGCCAAACCCTGAGCTTGTCAATATCTAGGCATCACTATTAGAGGAGGAAAGGAAGCTAAAAACTAAGGAAGAACCAATAACATATAGAGATGAACAAACATTATATGTTGGCAATAGGTACAAAGGCAAGAAGGATCAGTTTTTTTGTGACTTCTGCAAAAGGACAAGACACACTGAGAAGTTCTGCCATGCCAGAAAGAGGTCCCAAAAGGCCTATCTAGTTGCTATTAAAGAAGAAAAAGAAAATGGAACAAAAGAAGAAGAAGAAGAAGACCACTAGGAGAAGGACCAAACCTCATCAGTCCTTCTATTTGGATAGAGTTTTTTAGCCTTGTATTGCCTACCCCTAGACATAAACTTGTAAACTTCTCATACAACCTTGTACTATAGCCTCTATACACTTTGTGAGGCCCCTCTTACAGCCTCTGGATGTCCACCATGTTTGTGGTACCCACACTTAGCCTTTTATGCGATAGCCTCTGGTGTTTTGCCATGTCTATGGTGTGCCCACACTTTGCAGGTGTTGCTTTTATTAAAGCCTCTATATGCTTTATGCTTCTGGTTGTCATTAAGGACGGGTGTTGAGATGTTTGCAATCACACCTACTTCAGTCTCTTTGGAAGGAGCAGTGAGGGCTCAGGACAAAAATCCCATGAGCACAGTAGAAGAATGTGCTACTTGGACTTTCCTATAAAGCATTGTACTTGCTTTCTTTTCTTTAATGATATGAAAGTACTCTTTTCTTTTCAGTAAAGTGTCTATGTCATAATCCACACACAAGATTGTGTTTATGAGTCCAAGTCTCAATCTTCGAATCTAATTCACTTGTATGACAATTAGTCTTGTTTGTGTCCATGTCTTCATGAGTTTGGTCTTCGTCGTCCAACCTCCATAGCTTCCGCATTGCCATGTCCTAGATCCATGTTTTGATAAAGCCTTGAGTGCTTGCGCACTTCGAATCAAGCATATAAGTATGGTTTTTCCCAAACCAATGCTCGAGGTAGATAGGTAGGAAGCAAGGGAGTTGGAAGAGGTATTCAATCTTCTTAGCAAGTAAGTTGTTTGGTTTTTTGGATTTGGAAAGCTAGGTTGGAGTAGTGTAGGTGTTTCCTTTCTGATTTGGATGCATTAGGTAGAAAAAAAACAAAGGATAAAAGGAAAACAGGCATTAGGGTTTCTATTGTCATAACAAGGTAAGAGGATTTGTATTTTGGAGTTTATTTGCTACCAGGTTATACAATCCTTCATTTGGTTCTATTCTTACATTCTAGAATTTTGTGCGACCCCTCATAACCAAAATCATTAGAATCAAGATGATTTTCATCATCCCTATAAACTCATCCACAAGAATCGGACACTGTTACCAGATTTTGATTCCCAGAATCGCACTCGGATGGTCCGATTTTTGGACTTGGACAAACTCATCCTGTTCGATCAGAGATACCTTGTTCGATTTTGAAAATCAGACATCCCAAAATAGGATGCACAAAAATCAGACGAACCAAAATTGGACATCCCATAATCGGTCACAAAAATCGGACCACCTAGAATTAGACACTCCAAATTGGACACCTATCAAATCGGACACACAAAAATTAGACCAACCCATAATTGGACCACTAGAAACTAGAATTGGACCACCAAAATCGGACCACTCAAACTTGAACCCGTTCGATCGGCCTATCGGACCAACTTAGAATCGAACGTCCAATTCTAATTATCAAACTCCTGAGAATCGGACCTCTAAGAATCAGACAGAAAACTATCAAAAATTGGACAGGTATAGAGCCGAAAGCACATCATAGATCTATCACTGGGTTGAAATCTAGAGCAAGTAGTTCAAAACTTTGGACCTTCAAATCGCGCATGGTGTTTAGTGCAATGTCCCTACAGCAGGTCGGGGGGGGGGAGGGGGCTCCCCCCCAGACCCTCGTAGAGGGGGGTCTGCCCCCTTTGCACCTCCCCCAAGTAGGCTGGAGAGAAAACACACACCACGACAGGTCCTCCAAATTAGATCCTAGTGTAGTAATGGCTATGCACAAGCATAGAATCTCACTTGCAAAATAACAAGCAAAATCCCACACCTGAACAAAGACAACCAGAGACCCTAGAACCTCAATGGGCCAATCTAGCCAATAAGGGCAAAAAGGCCACATCACAAAAACATGTATATGTTGCATTCGGGCTGCGTCTAGTCAAAGTGGAATGCAACAACATCAAGCTACAATTGCGAGGATGACTAAACATGATAGTCCTGACAATATATGCACCTTGAATGGCATTGCACAGATGACCCAAGACATCAGTAGAGAATCCAAATCTAGCTGTGAAGTTGGGGACTCAAAGGCATGCATCAAAAGGCTTGAATTTATAAGCCAAGACCTGGAAGATAAAGACATAGTACCGCCTACTTATCTTAGGGTCAAACTTGTCGATGCTCTCATCGATGAAGGTGCTTATTTTAATATCTTGACCTATGAAGCATGGACCCTACTAGGCCAACCACATCGACTAATGCAACTCTTGACCTATGAAGCATGGACCCTACTAGGCCAACCACATCAATTAATGCAACTCTTAATCCTTACGGGGGACACCCACATCGACTAATGCAACTCTTAATCCTTACGGGGGACACCCACAAGCACTTATAGGGAAGTGCAAAATCCTTGTAACTATTGAAACGGAAAGCTTGCCTATCATATTCCATGTTCCTCCAAATAGTGCAAATTGTGGAAAGGAAATCCTCCTAGGAAGACCCTTCAAAAGGGCGACGAAGTGTGAGGCCAATTAAGTAGCACAAAGGATACACTTAATACTACCGGGTGTGAGGATAATCACAACCTTTAGCAAGGGTAATCTCATTAAACCTCAAGGAAAAGACAAGGAACATTCAGACATATCAGGCGAGCCTAGTAACAAGAGCAAGGACTTGTTGAAAGAGTTGATACAAGTGCATGTTGAACAAAGAGAACTAGTGAGTGAGGCCATGCTTAAAATAAGAAGGTTAGGAGACAATGCCAAGGATAGGCTTTGGACTTACAAATATTGTAGAAGACCACAAAAGAATCCCAAGCCTTATAGACGAAGGTATCGATGGAGAGCCAACACAATGCCATGATGGATATCCAAAGCATTGCTACATACTCAAGGGTATTATGCAGGTAACTGATGGATTTGAGTACCAAAATCCCTTGCTAAACCACCTCTATCACAACTGAAGACCAGATCGCATCAAAAGAAAAGAAGCGCAAGAGGAAATCTAAACAAAAATCCAAGTCTTCAATTAACAACATTGGAGTGACAAGCCCCTCACGATTGAAATCAAGAAACCAAATAGGACTATTCGAAAGGTAGATCCTCAACCTAGCATGCTTAACAAGCGGATATCAGATATAACAGTCGAGTGTGCACAAAAGCCACTAGTGCCCAAGGAGCCTTTGACTTCCCAAGAGACTGATGAGCACCACAGGTGCAACGTTGCTCATGATAAGGTTGATTGCTCAAATAGCAACAAGAAAATCTTCCAGTCAATGCCAAGTCCACCTAGGAGTCCGAAATCTCCTACACCCTCTTTCCCTAAATGGAAATAGGAAGCACAATAGTAGTCGTCAAGTGTAGCTACTCAATCCCAATCTCTATCTCTATCTGAGCTTCCAAATGTCCAAGATGTGAGACATGACACCACCCTTAGTTCTCAGCCTAAGGATATGCCAGTGCAATCCACCTTGACTAGCAATCTACACAAATGAATGTGCATAGGGCAACAAAATACATGACCACTTCTAATCTACTTAAGGACTTGACATCAAAGTCTACCAATGGTAGCCAATCCATTGAACTAGCTATATCTACTTCCAATCAGGAATCACAGTAGTCACAGCCTTTGGCTGTGACGATGCCCCTTGCGGAACGTGTCCTTAGCAATTCACCTGTGTTGGAAGAGGTGTTGCAATCAACATCCTTGACACCTCTAACACTTCCAAAGAACATAATTCCTAGATCTCTATGCTTCCCATCAATACAACCATGACTTCTTCAACTAGTTTGGTCCAAGCCTACATGAGAGGAACCCTAAATCTTATCTTGGTTCTACACTAGAGTCACTCGAACCTCCAAAGCAAGAGAAAAACAACTCTAAACACAACACGCGCTCTGATAAGAAGCAATGGAGGCATGTTTCAATGGGTAAAGACAAGAGCCTAGAGCAAACACCCCTGACCAAGAGCAACTACCAATACAATCGGATGAGGAGCTAAACGGAGGGGAATTAGCTAAAGAGCTAGACTCACAAAAAAGAGAGGCAATTGTACCCTCACAACCTAGTGAGGCTATTCAGTAGGCCGTGGCTATGTCCCATGAGGACACACCAGAGAAAGAGAATGTTGAGGCCCAACCAAGCACATCAACGGGTGACTTAGTTTAGGGTTCTGAGTCTTTAAAGGATACACCAGAATTACCCAAGAAAAAGAGGAGAAAACAATGAAAACAACGACAGTTGCAAGTGGCTGTAGACGCCAAGAAGATTGAGACCAAGAGTGTTGAAGAGCTGAGGAATAAAGCATCGAACGAGTCTGCCCATGAATGAACCCATTTCCATCTCTCCTAATAGCGCTGAATCCTTAGACACATCCGTGTGTTCTAATAAGTCAAAGAAACCATTACCATCAATGGTTGCTTGCAATGCTCAATGTTGGGTGTGGAAATGATTGGTTTTTGGGTTGATTTTTTGTTGTTTTTGTTGCTGAATGGTTGTTTTTGGTGGTTGATTGTTCGAGTTTGAAGATGTTTTGAAGTGTTTGGAGTGGTTTGAGTATGTTTGAAAGGGTTTATGTTGGTTTTTGATTAAATATGTTGTTCTGTAATTCTCTCTGTATGGTTCTGTAAGGCCTGATTTTGTTCTATTTTGTTCTGTTTTGGTTCTGTTTTGGTAGTAGAGATGGTTGAATGGATGTTTTGAGAGATGATTGAAATGTTTTAAAAGGTTTATGAGAGATTGAATTGGTTTTGTTTTGGTTTTTATGATTTTTATGGGTTCTGTTGATCTTCTGTAAAGTTTTGTAGCTCTGTAGTCCTGTTGCTCTGTTGTTCTGTGGTTCTGTTCTGTTGTTTCTATTGAGTGTTATGATGGATGTATGGATGTTTTGGAAAGTGTTCTTGTCTTAGGAAAAGGATGAATGGAAGCTCTATTCAAGTTAAAAGAAGTGAAGAAGTAACTGCTGAAGATTTACAGAAGGTTACAGAAGGACAGTGACAGAAGACAAATCTCACAGGACACTATGATGTCTCTGGTGTCCCTTCACATCTAACATAACTTTTGGGAGGTGTATGCACGACCTAAGGAGTATTATTGTGAGTGATTATGAGAGTATTGTAATGAGGATATGATGTATTATTGATGGAGAGAGAGAGAGAGAGAGAGAGAGTTAGAGATAGTCAAATCTATGAAAACAGTGTGATTGTATATGAGAGATTGAGAGAGAGAACTATGAAGACATTGAAGATGAATCATATGTGATTGATTTCCAAGAAAAAGATGGTGTATTCCTTTGTGTTCTTTGTTATATTGATGGATTTTTTGAAGATGTTGGAGAATATGGTTGATTCTATCAAATCTGTGGGAGATATCTACTATGACGCTGCGTGAAGAATTGTTGTTTTCTTTGTTTTGATGATCAAAAGAATGAAATAAAAGCTTGTTGATGTTACAAGATAGATTTTCTTGCAAGAGAATTCCCTTTTCCTTGGTGTTCTTCTTGGGACTCCACTCAATCCACCGACATTAGAACTTACATTCACCAATCAAGAGTGGATACAACATTGTCACAACAGGTTGATGAAACTATACCAGTCACATCCAAGGAGAGCCATGACACAATAGCAAAAAAGCTTTAGGAAAAACATGAAAACCTCGAGGAAAGAATCAATCCTAGAATTGACCAATCTTGCTCATTTAGGCTTGAGTCCTTGAGCCATGCTCAAGCCTAGGGAAACTCCCAGAACCTTGCATGAGATACCAACTAAGCAAGCCCTCATCGAACATAGAAGTATCATAGAGTGCTTGATCGAGTTGGATGCTAAACTCAAATTATTCGTGCATGCCTATATCCTTGCAGACATGGGCACATTCCCTAGGGAGAAAATTGAGGAATATTTTTCATATCCACTATCCTGGGAAGAGCAAGAATATCTTAACGAGCACTATGACAAGCTCCTACATGAATGCATGCAACTCAACTCTAACGAGGAAGTCGATGAACTACGCTTAATCGTGACATTCAACGAAGTGCTTTGCCAACCAAATCTCTTAGAGATAAAGAAACTAAAGCAACAATCAAAGGGTCGAAGTCAATTTGAAAAATGTTGGTTGGAAAGTCGTGCTACAATGGCCGAACTTGGAGCCCAAATTATGACAATGTCTCAGAGGAGCAAGTAGCCCAATGGCGGTCTCAAAGAGACTCAACCTATGTGGCACCAACTTCCTTTTGAGTATTGACTACCATTCGAGGTATGGACTTAGCTCAAACTAGTCGAGAGAACTCTCTTATTGATAAAATTCTCATTGAGGAGGAGCTACATGCTGCAAGTAGACTCGGACAAGGTACCATGCTACTTGATGTTGCAAAATATCTATTATTCTTGAGTAAGCTACCACAATTACTAGATGTGTATGCCACACTCCAGTACAATCCTGAGTTCTACAATTGGTTTTTATCATCACGAAGTGACATGGATTCATAAACATGAACATAAATAAACAATGTGTTTTATGACTGTGTATAGATTAATACCAAAAAAGCAAAGCCATCACACACATAAGCAATGGTAATCAAACACAGGTGATATGCATCGAAGTCAACACTATGGGATTTAGAAAAGTGATGTCTTTTTTAGGTACACCTGTTCATTATGATTGAAGCATATGACTTGCATATACTCTCACGAGTTGTCAAGTGGATGCAGAACGACATATGACTCTGTACAAAAGCATTCAATGTCCAAGTCATCACAAGACCACCAACCCCACAAAGAGCCATTACAAAAAAAGTAATAGAAATACCAAGAACAAAGAGCCATGACGAAAGCCCTGCTGCTGCTGGAAGAGAAAATCACCCTTGCAGAAGCACACATTGCATTTGAGCATGGCCTAAAGCATAGTCATCGGCTACTCTCTCTTTCTTGGCCAAACTCTACATCTAGCTCACTACAGTTGCTACCTCAATTGTATTGATGTCTCACATGTTACAAAGAGGTTTGGAAAATCTCAAGTGTATCTCTCCATCTCAACAATTTTTCCTCTAGTATCAAGACTAGTAACACAATCATCCTTGTAATATCCATTTTTCACATCCTTTGGATCTCGACATTTTTCAATCTAAATGAAAGGCTAATAGCCTCAATGTATTGCATTGGTTGTGTTCATTTAATCCAAAAATAAAAAATAAAAGAGAGAGAGAGAGAGAGAGAGAGAGAGAGAGAGAGAGAGAGAGAGAGAGAGAAAACAAAAAGGAAAGAAAAAGAAAGGAAAAGAAAAAAAAGCACTCACGATCACGACACAACACCTAGAGGTCCTCAAATTAGGTGTGTCCAGTGACCTTGGTCGATTGGCTCCGTCCCTAGTTCACATAGCCCTTTACACATCTCCCACAATTGTTTAGGGCACATCAAGGGCAAGACATACCTAGGGAGCTTGTACATGTCCCCTTGAACCATTCGCACAATTCTTTTTCGCACTCCATCTTAGTACCATTGCAATCAATAGTGGTAAGCAAGGTATGAAAGACCATGGAAAGTACATCGTACTCTTGAAACAGTATAAGTAGCCACCAGCTACCAAAATCTAAGGTGTCAATGAGCTCAATTATGCTTCATTGTGATTGTCAAAATCACAAATGATGTCTCAAGAGAAGCCTTCGAGTGTACTTCTCCTCAACATCAACAAATTTTTCCACCCCATTGAACCCTTGCTTCATCCACACATTGCTGCGACAAACTAGACCAAAAATCTTCTAATTACATAATATCTAAGTATGCACGTGCACTCACATAATATTTGCACCACAATCTATACACAGTTTGGGTCCTCAAGTGCAGGACATTACTCTCGGCTTGCCTAGAGTTCAGACCTATCTCCCAAACTAATCCAACTATGTCTTGTGCCCGATAAGAAGACTAGTACTAACCCCTAGGAAGAGACCATATGAGAGGTTTTCAATTGTAGGTATTGACTCCAATGAAGGTATCGTCAGCTCTTCATCAACACTCAACTCTGAATTCTTATCCTTTATCATCATGCAAGCCCACCAAAGAATGGTCGCATGCAGAATCTCTAGAACATCAACACCTGTGCTAGCCATGAGTGCAACTCCCAACAAAAAAAATAGCCCTGTCATCAACTCCAACAACCCTATCACCAGCCAATCAGGCCAATAGCATGCCCCCAATGACCTTCATCCGCACCACCACCAAAACTCCTCCACAGTAAACCACTGTAGTCCATTCCACCCACATCTTCCGTGCATGCCAAATCTTGCTACCTACAACGGTGAGTGCCATGGGACTGGCACTCATCTACAAAGGTACGCCAAGAAAAATATGGAAACACAAGAAGTGCAGAAAAGTCCTAAATCAAGGAGAAAGGCGCACAAGAAAAAGTGCAAGTAAATACTTTTGTAAAAGAGCGCAAGGCGTACCATGATTTATTTTAAGAGAGCCGTCGTGCAAATTGTAAAGGTAGATGGGAGGTAGGAAGGAAGCTAGGAAGATAGAAGGACAATGGAAAAAAGGGACTAGGCCATTGCCGACGGCCATGTAAAAAATGGGATAATGGGATGACTACCCAAAAGGGATATAGGGTTTTGTATATAAAGTTGAAAAGTGAATGAGAAGCTCATTCTTGTGTGTGGACAAAATTAGCTCTCTTCTTCTTCTTCTTCTTCTTCTTCTTGCTTGCTTGAGCTTGTGCTTGAGAGAGGGAGCGTGAGAGCGTGAGGGAGTGAGCTTGTGAGGGTGAGGGACCGTGGTGGAGAAGCTCTCCATCTTCTTCTCTTCTCTTCTCTTCTCTTCTCTTCTCGTGGCAATGAAGCTTGGAGCATGGAGCTTGAGGATCGAGCTCGCCTGAAGCTTGCACTTGGATCGTGGAGTGCTCGAGAGAGGAGGTGACTCAATCGGGCATGGAGGTAAGCTCACTACACTTGTAGAGAGAGATAGTGCGTCGGCTATATGAGAGGTAGCCATTAGTGCTTGACTTGAAACACTTGAAAGAATAAGTGGTCTGTGGGTCTCGGCAGTTGAGCTTAAGCTCCCGCCTCTACATTTATGATGGCCATGAAGAAGTGAAGCTCTGGAGTAAGAAGTGCTAGAGCCGCAAGCATGGACAACATGTCATCACTTGTGAACTGATCCTAGGTCCTTTCCATAGAATTTAAGATTCATTTGAGAGTAAGAAGTGTTGGAGCCACAAGCATGGACAATGTATCATCATTTGTAAACTAATCTTAGGTCCTTTTGGTAGAATTTAAGATTCATTTAACACAAAAGATGAAAATATAGCAATGTTTCTTCAAATTAAAAATGAGTGGTTTATAGTTTAAGTAATAAATTTTGACATAAAGGAACAAAGATACAAAATAGAAATTATTTATTTAAGGTATGAATTTAAGAGAAAGGGAAACATGAAAATTTTTTAATTCTAAGGTTTTCTATCTTTTCTAAAAAATAAATTAGTGTAATAGAAAAAATTAGGAAAAAATCAAAGGGTAGTTGAGTTTAAACCAATTGCATTAAGAAATAGGTTATATATAACTTTCAAAAAATTCAATTAGAAAATTTTCATAAAACCCCATTAAGGAACAAAATAAATGAGTCAAATATTTGAGGCATCTTAGGTCATTTAGAAATAGAAAAGGGAAGGTTTAGTTTAATCAAAATTAATTTGTTATTTTATTATAAAATTAATTTAAGTATATAAAAATATTTTCTTTTGCTTGAACATATTACGATGTTATTAAATAATATTAAATAATATAGAATTCTTGAGAAAAAATTGACATATGTACCTAATCCATTAAGGAACCTTATGATAACTAGGATAGATTCACATAAGACCCATATAGAGGAGGGAGGAGTGATCCTTATTTGAGGAAGAAAATCCAAGGGTGGTTTATCAATCCTGTTCAAAAATAGTAGAAATGTAAACCTTTTAGGAAACACAATAAACTTTGACATCTTACTTGGCAGCGATCTCAATGCAAGTTTGCATTATGAAGACTCAAAAGCCTTAATTTAGCTTTCATTAAAACTAGACCAAGGCTTAACCCGCTACATCAACACATAGAAAAGACATCTAAATCAACCTATCAATCAAGGTTTGACATAGATAAATTATTCAACCTTTGACAAGGAACTTAAATCAAGTGAGATTGCTATGAAAGACCCCAAACAAATTAGGTAAGCTAATTGTAGCCAATGTGTAATATGATAGGGATTATTAGCCTGAGACTTAGAAAATCCTAGTCCAAGGGAAAAAGAAACCAAGTTGGAAGGTTGAAAGATTGACTACTAGGTTAAATCCTACTTTTGATTGCCATCATGTTTTTTGTGGTTCCAATAGTACTTCCAAAAGATTGCTTGATACAGTTGGAAAGATATGATTGTATAGTTTAGGATCCTAATTGAATCTAATTTACAACATGATAAAAAAATAGCATTAGATCTCCTCCAATGCTAGCTATGGAATCCTACACCAAGGGAGTTGGTATTTTATTGCCTCCAAGAGCTCGAACCAGCCTCAATGATGGTGAGAGGTCACTCTGAAGGGAACCATCGGGCCAGAGGAGGTAAGGGTGCTAAGGGGACTCTGACTATTTGCATGACTTAGGATGGACTTCCTTACAGCCACGTTACTAGTTAGGGGTAGAAGCTTGGCAAATACAAGACCTTCAAGTTATTATTCCATGTGGGTAGTAGAAGGTGGACTTTTATACAACTCTCCAAGATAAATAGAAGCTATTTTCAAAGAACTCTTTTCTTTTGTTGATCACCATGACCCTAAATTATGTGAAAGAACCCTGTGCTCTAAAAGATTAATAAAAGAAGCTGGCTTTATAAATTCAAACATAAATAGATTAGGTAATTAGTTAACTAGAGATTACTAACTAAGGAAAGTGGGAGGGTGAGATTCTCGCTATGAATCCGTCCTAAGATAGGGTGGTCTCGATGGCCAATATCTCCTCAACAATTTTATATGTTCATTAGAAGTAACAATTGACCAAGTAGAGACTAGCTAGAATCCTAACTATGTGTTGTTTTAGGGGATTGGAGTGAGACTATGCCCTTTGGGTAGAGGGGGTGATGTACCTATATCCCTCCTCAATTCTCACTATCTTTGAACTAAGTGCAACATGAGTTAGCTTTGATTCAAGTGATTTAGTGCAATAAATACTCAAAGACAAAACCGATAGGTAAACTTAGCTTACTTTAGGAGCCCAAAAATCAAGTCAGTCTTTATGGGTATGGCAAAAAAAGGAGAGCTAGTGACCACTCAAGGAGAAGCCAAAAAACCTAGGGTCCGATTGGGAAAAGCTTCTCGAATCATAAAGAGCCTAAGAAAAGGAATATGTGTCTATCTAATCAAACATAATAAGGTAGATCAAGGAAAGAAAGCTAAGAAAGAGTCATCCTAGTTAAAGGAATATGCATATGTATTCTTGGAAGAATTGACTAAACTTCCACCACAAATAGAAGTTGATCAAGAAATCAAGTTAACACCATAATAGGCTACTCCAATAGCAAAGAGACTCTACCGAATGTCTATTCCAAAAGCAATTAAGCTAAAAGAGTAACTCAAGTAACTCTTAAATAAAGGATACATTAGGCCAAGTAACTCACCATGGGAAGCCCTAGTGTTGTTCCAAAAGAAAAAGGATGGGAGTCTTTACATTTATATCGATTACCATAGGCTGAACCAAGTGACAATCAAGAACAAGTAGCCAATCCCAAAGATAGACAACCTACTTGGCCATCATTAGGAGGCAAAGATCTTCTCAAAAATTGATCTAAGATCAGGTTATTACTAGATAAGGATCAAAGAAAAAGCCATTCCAAAGACTGCCTTCAACACAACATATGGCCATTACAAATTTATCATGATATCTTTTGGATTAACTAACACACCCACAACCTTCAATAGGTTAATGCAAGATCTTATTTGTCCCTATCTTAATTACCTTGTCCTTGTATTCTTTGATGACATCTTGGCCTACTCAAAGAGGGACAAAAATCACGAGTTGCTAAGAAGAAGAAATGTGCCTTCTTCAAGAGGTAGGTTGAATATCTTGGATCCATAATATGCAATGAAGGGATTATGATAGACCCTTCCAAAGTCAAGGATATGCAAGAATGGGAACCTTAAACAATGGGTAAGGGAGTCCAAATCTTTTTGGGCTCAATGGGATGGTACAAAATCTTTATCAAGGACCCTGCCTTGATTTCTACACCCCTAACTAACTTACCCAAGAAGTGGATTACTATTGTATGGAGTCCCATTGAATATTCTAGCTCTGAAAAGCTTAAATAAAGCTTAGTCATAACCCCTATTCTAAAACTACCAAACTTGAATCAACAATTTGAAGTTGTGATCAATGCAAGGTCTCTTGCATTAGGTTGTGTACTCATGCAAGAAGGTCATTTGATAGCCTATTCTTCTAAAAAACTAAAGACTTATGAGAAGAATTACACTACCCATGATCTAAAGGTACTTGTTATGATTTATCCTCTCAAGCTATGGAGACACTATTTACTTTGCAAACAATTTGCTTTAGTCACTCACCACAAGAGTATCAAATAGATCTTTACTCTATCCAAATCTAAATATAAGGAAACCATGATGGAGAGAAGTCTTACAAGAATATGACTTAGAAATCAAATATAGGCTAGGCAAGGAGAATGCAATTATGGATACCCTAAGCGGTAAAGCATTTCTCAATGCCCTCATCCTAAAAGAACCCTCTAAAGCAAGGTCTCTAGCAATTATGGTATCAATGCCTAGTAACTCAATCATAGAAATGGCTGAAGAAGAAATAACTAAGGACCTAAGTATCACAAATGATAAAAGAGATTCTATCCAAGGAGATAAATCCTAAACTCAAGTTCAAGTATCTAAACTTCTCGATAAAGGAAGGAATTGTCTACTTCAAGACACCACTATGCATGCCATCAAGTCAAAAACTCAAGAAGGATATACATTGGGAAGCCCATGATTCCCCATTCTTAGGCCACTTGGGCTATGCAAAGACTCTCAATGCTGTAAGGAGAACCTACCATTGGGAAAAGCTCAAAGGAGACATACTTAAATATATCATTGAATGTTTGAGATACCAACAACGAACAAGTTAAGATGCCATGAAAGCTCTAGACACTTGACATCTTGCAAATGAAATGGGGATTTATCAGCATGGATTTTGTAGTTGGATTACCCTACACCTAAGGAGGATATTCCTCAATCCTAGTAATTGTGGATATGATGACTAAGGTTTCTCATCTTATGCCAATCATGACCAACTACAAGGCTTCAAATATAGTAAGGATCTTTGTAAAAGAGATCTTTTGGCTTCATGGATTGCCTAAAATAATATTCAATGATCATGATTTTCTTTTCACTTCTCACTTTTGAAAGAGCTTGTTTGAGGCCATTGGTACCCAACTTTGTTTTAGCACAACTTATCATCCCCAAACTAATGGTCAAACAGAGTGGGTTAATCAAATCATTGAAGACATACTTAGTGCTTACTACTTTGCCTAAATGGTGGATACAATACTTTACCTTGGTTGAGTTTGCAAACAATGCATCCTATCATCAAAGCATTCAAATGACTCCATTCCAAGGCATTGTATGGACAAGAATGTCTTACTCCACTAAACTTTTCTAACCCCAAGCTACCAAGGATTGACAAAAATCATATGTTGATCTAGGAAGACAATAGATCTTCAAGGAAGGACACATGGTTTTTGTCCATGTCTATCCTAATAAGAGTTCCTTATCCTTGGGACAATTCAAGAAACTAAGATGAAGATAATATGGACCACACAAGATTCTCAAGTGTCTAGGACTCAATGCTTACAAGTTACAACTTTATGAACGCTTGAAACTTCACATTGGATTTCATGTTAGCCTATTGAAGGGTTATGTTTTCAACCTTGATCATGTTCTTAATTATCAATAAGTTTTAATGCCAAGCCAAGGAGTCCTTGAGCTTTAGCTTGATAGGATACTTGATCTAAAGGAACACACCCTCAAAAGCAAAATCCTTGGGAAATATCTCATCCAATGGAATGACTATCCTAAAGAGGATGCCACTTGGATTGCTGAGGAAGCCCTATGTAAGCAACATTCCCAATTTCTTTTAAGATGAGAACATTTCAATTCCTCTAAGGAAAAGAGGATGTAATATTCCTCTCCCCTCCACATGAACGAGCACTTAGGAGGGGAGGAGTTTCAAAGATTTAAAGTGAGAGTGAATTTCTAAAGCCCGATGTAAAAGATCAAATTTTTATGAAAAATAAAATAGTTGCATATTGATGAGCTGGAGTTTACCTATATAGATTTCGACACCAGGAACACAATGCAAGTCTCAGTTCATCAATCGAAGGTTGTTTAAACCCCCATTTAATCCATGCAAGGTTTGGCATTCTAAAGCAACTATGTGATCTGGAAGCCAAAAAGTGCACAACTGAGGCCAACTTGATAGACTTCGATTCCACAAAGCTAGTTGTCCAGTCGAATCGCGATTCTGAGGCCATTTGCACCTTCAACATAGGCAAATCCACTTGTCGAGCAGTGTGAACATGCAAAAAATGAACCACTTATTTGATAAATGCATGCAAATGACATGAATATGAATTAAAATGAATTTAAAACTAAAAAAAACAACAAGCGACATGAAGGGGAGATGCAAATTTTTTTGTGCCTCCTCATGGCTCCAAATTGTGCCTCTTCCCGAGTAGAGATTCTTGAGAAATGATGCCATGGCTATGATCTAGGCAGAGAGACCTCCATTTTGATTGCACTCCTGCAAGACATGGTGTAGCGAATGAAATGGCTGATTTTTAGTATTTCTCTCTCATATTTCTCTCTCCTCTCTATAGCCCATTCGAATGAAATGGCTGATTTTTAGTATTTCTCTCTCATATTTCTCTCTCCTCTCTATAGCCCATTCCTAAGCATATTCTATGAGAGAGGGGGATAGGTCATGGTGAGAGATTTTGATCGTGGGATGATGGTGGACATAAAGAAGCATAGATCCAGGTTGCAAAGAGAGTCATTAGCTATTGGGAAGCATCATTGGGCCTCCAATCATGAGATATATATTATATAAGTGCAAGCTCTATGAGTAAGTCATAAATTTAACTATTTTATGATAAATTCTGTTGGTAAATGATTGGAAATGGTTGTATTTGGTTGTCAATGTTGTGATCTATTAGAAATGTTAAGAAAATCAATAAAAATTAGTCATCTAATAATTTCTTTATAAACATGATAAACCCACAACATTACGGTCTTAAGGAAAATCATGGGATTTTGGGGTTTTATTGTGTATATGATGTTCGCATGGGATAGAATGTGATATAAAAAGAATTCTCAGCACGCCTAATCAGTCCAAATCAATGAATAAGAAAATATTGATATTTCTCAATAAATAAATAGAAAATAATAAAAAAAGAAAAAATGTTTTTTGAGTCCAAAAAATAGAAAAAAAGAACATTTTTGTTTGTGAATGTATGATAAGGCTGAGACATGAGGGTGAGCCTCATTTCAACCCTATCTTTACATTAAAATGGCTATTTATTGCTTTTATTAAGGATAAATACATTAAAAATTCTCTCTAAACCTATCACCAATATGTTGAATTTTAATTTTTTGCTGATGCATGACATATAGGACACGTGGATTTTTTAAATTTAAGAGGATCCAATAGCACGAGTAGGCTTAGTGCTAGCCCTATACAATGAAACAATCTCGTTTAGAGTAAAGGCATGAAAAGAAATGTTTTTTAACCTCCACAATGCTAGTTGATGGAAAATAATGTTTGAGCACCATGAATCATACACAATTGCATGCACACAACACATGGTATCATCCTAGATACACAGCAATTGTTTTCATGAACAATGACCTATGTTGAGGAGGTGAGATATCCTAAGTTGTAGGATTAGTGATTTGTTTTCTTTTAGGACTGTGTAGTGAGAAATATATTATATTTCCTGGAACAATTTATTAGAAGATTGGAGCATGTATCAAATGTGTTCTATGTATGAGTGGTGCATCTTGGGGCCGATTCCTGAGGTGTAGGAGAGCCGTATTGGGATCACGGCAATCAGTCGAGGGGCCCTCCCTTTGTATGTGCTTATGTAATGTATTACATCAATATGTGTAGGAATCCCTCTGAGGTGTATGGGAAGGGTTTATATGTTGGATTACAATCCATAAAAATGTGAAGTTCTACATTAGATGTTAGGGTAGTATACCTCTTAATTGCTGCTATCTGCGAGGTTGTGTGGGGTGGTTTGGGTGTGTAGTAAAGGCTAGACTAGTGTCGTAGAGCCAGTGGTGTTGGGTCAGTTTTAGGTCCCGACAGTAAGTGGTGCCTTTTTCAAGTGCCACTAATAAGTGGCGGTCTCTAAAACTTTGTCAATAGGGGCCAGTTTATTAGTATATGCCAAAAGGCAGTGAGATAGATTCAAAAGACCGTCAAGCCGAGCTTTAGGAGCAAGAAAGAGCTAAACAAGATAGACGACAGGCTGAAATTATTAGGAAGTATTCTTTGTAAAGGAATGATCCAATATCCTTACAAGGGAGGGGTCTTAATAACCCTAGCCCCACGCATAGTCCATTAGGAGAATGAGGAAGTTTTAGTACTTTGCCACTTCCAGTTAGTCAGTCCACTTCGAGGGGAGTAATAGTTCTCATCATTCAAACTCCTTTGGTGAATCTGATTGTTGTCATGGCGCAACCCATTGCAATCCCAATAGGAACGTCGGGCTTGCCAACCTTGGGATTTTCTCTACCCATTTTTAATGGGTTAATAGAGGAAGATGTGAAACTTCATATTAATGAATTCCAAAATTTAATGTTTAATTGTCAAATCCAAGATGAAGGACTCTTGATGATGTTCTTTAATATGACTCTGAAAGGACGAACTAAAGTATGGTATCACAGTCTAGAAACTAGAACCATAACTACAATTGACTTATTCTTTGCGGCCTTTTGAAGAGAGTTTTCCCCTGAAAGGGGAGGTCAGTAGTACTGGCTATGTGTTCTCAATGTAACACGTCAAGAACCTCACGAGAATGTTTGAGGCTATGCCAAGAAATTGAAGGAAGTATTTCATAAGTTGCAAACCTATAATTCTATTCCAACTGCTACTCAGTTGCAATACTTTTTGCATGGGCTAGACTTTAACATTCAAGTGCAATTGAGGAGTGTTGCTCTTGCTGACATTGATATGGCTATTACACAAGCAAAGGAGGTAGAGTCTCGATTACAAGTGGCCTCTACCTCTAAGGAAAACTAGAATCTAAGTCTAGCTATTGGAAATACTTTAGCATTGACAAATGGAGGTCAAGGAATACCCATGAGTCCTTCTAATGGGAGAGGAAGCATGATTCAAAATGTGCTCATGTTGCCAGCTCCTCCCAATGTGACCATGCCTATGGCTAGTCAGATGGCTCCACTAAGTGCTGGGGGGCCAAACAATAATACCTAATGTTGTTCTAGGGAATCAATAGTCAATTCCCAATCAAGTGGTTAGGCCAATGGAATGATAGGTAGATGATAGCAGCTATGAGTCAAGTGCCTTGGATGTGTTTGGTGAAGTTAAAAATATGATGAGGCACTATATTGACATGATCACAGAATAATATTGGAAAATAGTTGTTAATGTTAATTTCCCTAAGAAGAGAAAAAATTTGATAAGGATTCGACGCCCTAAAGAGCATACCCCCTCAAGATTCAACTATAAGTGGTGTGGTGACCAACATTTCTCTAGGAATTGTCCAAATGTTAAATGTAAAATATGTGAAAAGTCCAACCACCTAGGTAGTACTTGTTGGAGTAAGATTAGTTCTCTCCAACAAGGAAGGAAATAGCTAGGTCCAGTCAACCATATAGTATAAGGAAATAATCTCAAGCAAGATGAGGGACCAAAGAAAATACTGCAAAGAGGGAAGTCTATTGTAGAAGAGATGCCTATATTGGCAATGGAATCAACCTTATTGAAGCTATACATGTCAATAGCACTAAAATTTCTAATCTATGGGTCCTTACAAGAGGCCAAAAGGATAAAGACATTGACAAAGACAATTTAAAACTTATTGAGGAAAACCCTAAGCAAGATGTTAAAGGGATGCAAGTCCTTAATCCTAACATGGAAAGCAGACCTCTAAAAGCCATTGATGGTAAAGCTGACTCCAAGAAGGATAAAAAATTGCCAAAGAAGAAGGTAAGAGCCAAGAAAGAGGCACCAAAGCCTGTTCAAAGACCAAAGGAGAGAATGGTTTGGCAGGAAAAGAGAGCTCTTGCTAGCTATCATGAATTTGATTTAGCAAGTTCTCTTTGCAAGGTTAAGCCAGATGTAAATCTCCTACAATTGATCAAGTTGTCTCCTAGAGTGCGCAAATAGTTTAAGAAAATTCTTCGCATTGGGTATATCGTGGATCCCTTGGGCATAGCACAGGTAGGAGATGATTGCTTTGAGCATGCTGAAAAGCATTGTTCAAGGGTGGTAGCATATTTTGATGGAATATTAATGGACCATGCTATTGTAGACAGGAATCCTCTGCTCATATTATGAGTTCAAAATTGATGGAGAGGCTAGGCTTAAAAATAAAAAAGATGCCTCCACGATTCTCCGAATGGCTAATGATAGTTTAAGACAACCTGAAGGGTGCATCACTAAAGCCCACGTGACCATTGCCAATGTGGAATGCATTCTGGACTTTAGGGTGATCAGGTTCACGAGGTGACCTAGCTATCAAGTATTTCTAGGTAGGCCATGGATCTTACAAGTGGACTATCTGATTGATATATCCACTGGTCTATTGATCTTTGGTAGAGGTGCCAGGTGTATAGTAGTAGATGCCTACATTGAATCTCTTGAAAATGAGAGAGTTCCTTTATCCTCTACATGTCAAGAATCACGTGGTGGGTGGACTTGCTCAAGATGTTGCGCTGAACACACACAGAATGCACAAGGAGAAGCTCACTCAAGAGACAAGAAGAGAGCTGGAGGCCAAAACGTTTTCTTGCTTGTTTCTTCTTCTTCTTTCACACACTTTTCAATGTACACAAAGTATAGATAAGATACAACATAAAGGAAAGTGGCCTACTAAGTCAAACAATGCATAACTGACTATACTAGTCAACTGGCACTATAACTATGCCAACTGTAAATAGGTGTAACAACTTGAATATAATAAGTAATGAGTCAGTGGCCATGTGAGAATCATAATGACCACCGACGTGCTAAGTGTAGACGTGTGGACCCATCTAAGCAGGCAGTCCATCATTAATGTCCGCATGTGTTGAGCTTGTCATCTTAACACTCCCCCTCAAGCTCAACTACATCTCTGCAACTCCAAGTAAGCTTCAAAACTTTTGAAGCTTCTTTGTACCCAATGCCTTCGTGAAGATGTCAGCTATTTGATCCTGTGTGCTGACATACACCAAGTCAATCTCACCTGCTAATACCTTCTCTCTCACAAAGTGGTAGTGTACCTCAATATGTTTTGTCCTAGCATGGAACACAGGGTTCCTAGCCAACAGTATACTACTCATATTGTCACAATAAATGACAACTGGACCTTCCACCTGCACATTTAAATCAGCCAATAACTTTTGCAGCCATACTACCTCACATGCTGCAACAGCAGCACCTCTATACTCAGCCTCTATACTCGACAAAGCAACTGTAGATTGCTTTTTGCTACTCCAAGTAACTGCTGCACTACCAAGAGAGAATATGTATCCGCTGGTAGATCTTCTATCAGACATACTACCAGCCCAATCTACATCTGTGTATCCAAACACCTGTACATATATACCTGCCTCATAGAAAAGTCCATAATGTAATGTGGACTTCACATATCTCAATATGCGTCTGACTGCATCCAAATGTGGCTTTTTAGGTACTTGCATAAACTGACTCACAAGACCAACAACGTAGCTCAAGTCTGACCTTGTAATGTTCATGTAGATCAAACTCCCCACTATCCTCCTGAACATAGTAGGGTCTTCAATCTCATCCCCAACATCACCACTCAACTTTACATTTTGCTCCAATGGGATTGAAAGTGGTTTGCATGTTGTCATACCATACTTAGACAATATATCCAAGCCATACTGTCTTTGGGATAGCCATATACCATCATCACATTTGATCACCTCAATGCCAAGGAAGTAACTTAGCTCACCTAAATCCTTCATCTCAAACTTTTTCTTCAAAAAATCCTTAATTTCATCAATCCCACTATCACTATCACCTATAATAATCAAGTCATCCACATAGATGACTATGATGACCAAACTTGCATCTCCCTTTCTCACATAAAGTGAGTGATCAAGATTAGAAACATAAAAGCCAATATTGACAAGATACTCTCTGATCTTGTCATACCATGCTCTAGGTGCTTGCTTGAGCCCATAGAGTGCCTTATTCAATCTGCACACATACATGGGATGCTCTAAATCTTCATAACCTGCTGCTGGTTGATCCATATACACTTCTTCCTGCAAATCACCATGTAAGAAGGCATTCTTCACATCCATTTGCTAAAACCTCCAACCTTTAGCTGCTACCAAAGCAATCACACATCTAACAGTTGCCATCCTAGCAATTGCACTGAAGGTTTCTTCATAATCTATGCCATATGTCTGGGCATAGCCTTTTGCAACCAGCCTAGCTTTGTACCTACTAATAGAACCATCTGCATTGTGCTTAATCTTATAAACCCACTTACATTCAATAGCTTTCTTGCCCTTCAGCAATGATACTAGATCCCAAGTCTTGTTGGCCTCTAATGCAACCATCTCCTCATCCATTGCTGCATTCCAATGAGTATGACCAACATCATCCTCAAAACAAGTGGGCTCAACATCCTCAACTAGTTTCACCATATAAGCATAATGGTGAGCTGCATAACCTTCAAAACCAAATCTTTTAATAGAGTATTTGACCCTGCTAGATCTGCGTACCACCGGATCACTCAATGGAGCCTTTACATTATTATGAGCTCTCTGTACACCTAGTGTCCTGATAGAAGGAATACCAAGCTCATCATCCAAGCTCTCTGAGCTACTAGAGTCTCCATCAAGAACTGTATCAATGCCATTTGACACTTTATTATTTCCTTTGTCTTTACCCGTAGTGATATTAGATGCGCCTGAAGTTGTAGAGCTACTCCTTAGTCTCCCAGACAAAGGACTACCAGATGATATCTCTGGTCCACTAAGGATCCGTGATTCTTGCTTTTTAGTCTGCACATGAGTATCATAATCATCATCATCATCCAATGCATCACCGCTAGATGCATACCAACTGCTCATTTCATCAAAGATGACATCCTTGCTCACTCTAGACTTACATGTGACAAGATTATAACAACGATACCCTTTCTGCTCTAAAGAGTATCCAATAAAGACACACTTTTCTACCTTTGGATCAAGCTTCTTCCATAGCTCATCTAGCATATGAACATATGCAACACATCCAAATACCTTCAAGTGCGATACATCAGGCTTCTTGCCAGTAAAGCATTCTTCAGCAGTCATCGCATGAACTGCAACTGCGGGAGTTCTATTCATAATGTACAGAACAGTATGGATAGCCTCAAATAAAAAATGTTTGGGCATATTCTTTTCAGCCATTAATGCCCGTGCAACTTCTGCAATATGCCTGTTTTTCTTTTTGCAACACCATTTTGCTGTGGAGCATACCTACATGTGAACTGTCTCTTTATCCCATGAGACCTCAAAAAATCACTGAACTCATTCGAGAGGTACTCTCCACCTCCATCTGACCTCAAGAACTTTACTTTCAAGCCTGTTTCTCTTTCAATTACAGCCTTGAAAGTTCTAAAGTACTCAAACGCTTCCCTCTTTTCCTTTATAAAATATACCCACAGCTTTCTAGAACAATCATCAATGAATGTGACAAAGTATGACCTGCCTCCAAGAGATACATTTTGTGTAGCCCCCAAATATCTGTATGCACAATATCAAGGATATTTCTACTTAAATCTCTGTCATGTGAAAAGGGTTGTCTTGCTTGCTTACCAAATTAACATGCTTCGCATACCTTATGAAATTCTGCAACTCTAAATGTAGGCCAACCCTTTGGACTGCATTAATTTCAGCCTTTGTACATTTGCATGTCCAATGCGTTTGTGCCAAATTTTAATATCTGCAACAACACCTTTTCCTTTAGCATACATAGCAGCATTCATAGTAGGAATTCCAGCATCCAGAGTAAACATATGTCCAACTCTACTTCCCTTTGCAACCAACCTACACTTGTCATTGAAGTCTTCTACAAAGTAGCCCTTTGTATTAAATCTGACTTGCAGCCCTTGCTCTACCATCTGACCGACTGACACCAAGTTCTTTATAATAGATGGCACATGTAATACATCTGAAAGACTCTTTGTCTTACCATCATGCAAGGACAAGGGAAATTTTCCAATGTGTGAAATTGGGTGGCATGAATCATCACCCGTCTGCACATAACCTGCATTTTGTAAATCCTGCATCTCTCAAACCATTCTGCATGGCTGGTCATATGATTGGATGCACCTGAATCAACATACCAAACATCATCATGTGTTCCCTTTCCTGTAACAGCATTCAACATATGTTGCATAACAAACAGACGTTCATTTTTGTCTTCATTCTGTCATGAAGACGATGCATAGTTTCCTTGCTACAACTTACCACTGCAAATATCATCTTTCTTAGCATAACATTGGGCTGCAATATGACCTATTTTGCCACAGTAGAGTGACGCACAATACCAAAGTTGTTAGAACCTCTGTTCTGCCATCTACCTCTTTCTCTAAAGCTCCCCCTGCCTCTAAAGTTACCATGACCTCCTGAAACATGCATATCACCAAATTGCTAATTCAATCTGTTTTGCTGGTTGTCACTACCACGTCCTATACCACGGCCTCTTGAAGAGGACCTACCACATCCCTTTCCTGAACTGGAGTAGAAAGCTTGGACCTGTTTACCACTTTTTTCAGATGTCTCACTTTGCATATTGATCTCTTCAGTGATCATAAGGGAGACCAACTCATCAAAATCTGGGAATGGCTTTTTGACATATATGGAAGTTACAAAAGACTTCCAAGCCTTTTCATTGTTAAGTCCACCCAAGGTAGACGACACCAAATCATCATCATTAGGCATTGCATCAATCGCTGCCAAGGCATCTACAATGCTCCTTACCTTTAGTGCATACTTATTGATAGACATCTTCCCTTTCTTCAATGTATTCAACTCTTGCTTTAGTTGAATCTTTCGTGCCTTTGTATTTACAGAAAACATACTTTCAAGTATGGTCCAAGCTGCATATGAATTCTCTGCATTTCTAATATGTCCCAACATATTATTGTCAATTACTACAGATAGCCAATACATGACCTTTTTGTCTTTTGCATTCCATTCCTTCCGTGCCTTTGTCTCTTTTATAGTTGGAGGATCACTCACCTCTGGCTCCTTTTCTTCACCTAAAACAAACTTGTAGAGGCCTTTTCCAATAAGGAAGTTCGTGATACAGAAATTCCATGAAGCGTAGTTGTTCTTGTCGAGCTTCTCAATGATGGGGTTTCCACTGTTCTCTGCCATTATCACAAAACTAATACCAAACAGCAAGCAAATCTTTTGCAACCCTCGACTTGTAGTGCACAACAATACACCAGACAACCTTTTTCACTGTTTGCTCAACAATACATGCAATCTACCAGTTTGCAGATAAACCTTGTGTTTATTCACTAGTAAACACCTTTGAACTTACAGATCTGAAATCTGCAACCTGTGCACCTGTATATGGTAGACATAGCTAAAATTGCAAGATACCTTGAACTGTTGTCCGCAACCTTGCGAGTCTAAGACGGGGCCTGAAATGAGATTTTTGCTATTTTGGCCATCCGATGTCATTTCAGGCCCCGTCTTAGACTCAATCTGAGATTTTTGCTCTGCCTTGCTTTTGATGCCTCCACAGGCACTGTCGCAAGAGAAGTAGAGAATGGAAGAGCTTCTTACCCATTGCTTGCTTGCTCGAAACCTTGGCTCCTCTACTTTTCTTTAGCCTCCAAAACCAGCCTCAATTAGTGGCGCAGCTCTGATACCATGTCAAGAATCGCATGGTGGGGGGACTTGCTCAAGATGCTGCGTCGAACACACATAGAATGCACAAGGAGAAGCTCACTCAAGAGACAAGAAGAAAGATGGAGGCCAAAACGTTTTCTTGCTGGTTTCTTCTTCTTCTTCCACACACTTTTTAATGTACACAAAGTATAGATAAGATACAACATAAAAGAAAGTGGCCTACTAAGTCAAACAATGCATAACCGACTACATTAGTCGACTGGCACTATAACTATGCCAGCTGTAAATAGGTGTAACAACCTGAATATAATAAGTAATGAGTCAGTGGCCATGTGAGAGCCATAATGACCACCGATGTGCTAAGTGTAGACGTGTGGACCCATTTAACCAGGCGGTCCATCATTAATGTCCACATGTGTTGAGCTTGTCATCTCAACACTACAGAGATAGATACATTAGAGGATGTAGTTAGTAGTGAGACGTCATCAAGTGACGAATCCAACAAGGAGTCCACTACAAAGGATATCTATTAAGCAACTTTTAATGAGCCAATAGAGGCTCGAGAGAGGATAAGAAATGAGAACATAATTGAGTTGGGTCTTGGTACACTGAATGATTCACGACCAATTAAATTAGGGTCTATGATATGTTTGAAAGAAAGAAATGACATCTTTGCTTGGAGTTATGATGAGCTGAGAGGTATTTCTCCTAGCCATGCTATTCATACCATTCCCCTAAAGGAAGGTAGCCACCCTATGCGACAAAAAATAAGGCGTATGCCTGTCGGACTAAGGGATGAGCTATTTGAAGAATTGACAAAAATATGTATGAAGCTAGCCTAATATTTCCAATACAACCCATAGAGTGGTGTTCACCAATTGTTATCTGAAAGAAGAATAATAATCAGATTCAGTTTTGTGTAGATTTTAGAGAGCTTAATAAGCAGACTGTTAAGGATTACTATCCATTGCCATTTATTGATCAAATCTTAGATCAATTAGAGGGTAGGAAAATCTATTCATTTATGGATTGCTTTGTTGGATATAACCAAATGGCTATTGCAAAGGAAGATAAACTGAAAATAATGTTATCGATGTTTTCGGCACCTTTGTGTATCATGTGATGGCATTTGGGTTATACAATGTGCATGGGTCTTGGCAACGTATAGCTAATAAGACTTTTGGTGACATCTCCCCAAAAGGAGTTAAAAGTTTTCATCGACGGTCTAGAGGCAGCCACCACAAGGAAAATACAACTAATCATTTTAAGGAAATGTTTTAAGCATTGCTGATAGTTTAGCATTGCTCTTAATCCACGAAAGTGCATCTTTGGGGTGCCCTATAAATTGTTACCGAGCCATGTGGTTAGCTCGACTAGTATTGTAATTGACCCAAAAAAGACAAAGGTTATAGTCTCTATGAGTCTCCCATGCACTCCAAAAGAGGTACATAGATTTCTATCATTAGTGGGATATTATCAAAGATTTATCAATGCATTGGCAGAAAGAACGTTGCCATTGACAAACTTGTTATCTTTCAAATATTTGTTTAATTGGAGCAAAGTATGTCAAATATCCTTTGAGGATGTGAAGCAAGAACTAGCAAAAGCGCCAATCCTAAAAGCACCCAAAAGATGTGAGGTCTTTTATATATTTTCAACAGCAACAATGCATAGTATCAGCTGTTTTAGCTCGAATTTGGGAAGAGAAGTGGTATCATCTAATAGCCTTTGCTAGTCGTAAATTGGAGATATCTGAAATTAATTATACTTATATGGAAAAATTATGTTTGGAATGGTTTTTGCAACAAAGAAATTTAGACACTATATTCTCTATGAGAAGGTGATATTTTTTACAAAGGCACAATGACTTAGCCTATTGATGAACAAGTTGCAACTATTTGACTGTTTAAAAAGTGGTTAATCACTTTGCAGTAGTTTGATTATGATTAGGAGTAAGCCATCAAAGCTGCAGAATATTATGGAATGTCTTATGGATTTCAAGGAGCCAAAGAAAATTTTGGTTGAAGAGAGTAACATCGAAGGTTTACTCAAAATCAATATAGCTTCCATCCCTTCCTAATATGTAGCTATAACACATTATCTATCTACAAGGGGATTTGGAGCTGCTCTATCAAAGTATGAGAAGAGAAAGATTAGGCAACAAATTGAAAAACACTACGCTTTTCAATTATAGCGGGTGCCTTGTATCAAAAAGACGTGGATGAGATTTATCGCTAATGTATAGAACATGATGAGGTACCATTTATTCTCGAGGAATGTCATGATTTAGCATGTAGGGGACATTTTGTTAGACAACTTACAACCCAAAAAGCTCTCCTTGCTGGATATTGGTGGCCATCAATTTTTTAGGATGCTTTCAATTATGTTAAGCAATGTGATGTCTACCAAAGACGCAATGCCCCTCAGAATCATAAGCAGCTACTAAAACCTATTTTAGTCACATTACCCTTCGAAAAATGGGGTATCAATTTTGTTGGACTAATATAGCCTTCATGGACTATGGGGAAGCATTATATTATTGTAGCGAGAGACTACTTTATAAAGTGGTCTGAATCTCAAGCAATGATGAAGGATGATGCTAAGGAGATGGCCAATTTTATTATGGAGCAGATTGTTTGTCATTTTGTTCCACCTAAACCGAGGGACACACTTTTTGAATAATGTTATCGTAGCCTTGATGGAAGCTTTGAATATTAAATGCAATAAAACTACCCCACATAATCCTCAAGAAAATCAAGTCAAGAGTACAAATAAACAACTTGTAGGGATCTTATCTAAGATAGTGTCTGAAAGAAAGTGAGATTGGGATAAGAAATTGTATGTGGCGGTTTGGGCTTACAATACGACATTCAAGAGAGCTACTGGCCACACCCTGTTAAAGTTGGTATATGGGGAAGAGTGTGTCTTACCATTGGAAATAGAGTTGCCCATCGGGCAATTTGTTCTCAATCATTCGTTGGGTGAGGAAAAAGCATTGCAATAAAGATTTATTTCTCTTGTGCATCTTGTTGAAATTTGATTGCAAGCTTTATTACATCAAGAGGTGGTAGAGAAGAAGAGAATGAAAGCACTTCATGACCATTGAGCTAAGAAATATAAATTTGTGAAGGGTCAATTGGTGTTGTACTATGATACTTGTCATGAGCTATTTCCTGGTAAACTAGAACCCACATGGGATGGGCTGTATAAAATTGTCCATATATGAAAGAATGACTCTACAACCCTTTTAACAAACTTGCAGGAGGTAGAGTTTAAAAATAAAGTTAATTTTAATAAGTTGAAGCCTTACTACATGTAAGAGCTGACATCAAACTTGGTGCATGTGCAAGTCCTTCATGATTCGACTTTTACTTGCAGTAGGTACCAAGACAATCGGATGGGAAGAATCATTCATTATCTTGAGCATCAATATTTAGACCAATGTTATCACCAAGGTTGAGTAATCTAGTGAAGTAAAGGTTATCAGGTTTCTGAGTGGCAAGATGGCACTTTCACATGGGATATTAAGATCTACTACCACCACTATCATGGAATTCTGACTAGTGTTCCTATCGAGTTTAGCAAGGAAGGAGGGATTGTACATGTCATACATCCTTTCTCTTGGCTCGACTTTGGTTATCATAAGTATGAGTGAGTTGATCAGTATGGTGTGGCCTATCAATGAAGACTAGGTCTATACTTTATATTTTGAGATGGAGCTTCTAGAGGACCCACTAAACATGCGAGTGTTAGTGTGGTCATTAAAGATCCTCGACGTAGGGTTGTTATGAAAATAAGAGTATATTTAGGACACTCTTTTACTAATAATATGGCACAATACAAGGCCTTGATTATGGGGCTAAATGTAGCCCGATGTGGTGGTTTTGTCGATTATCGGTTAAAGGTGACTCGCAATTAGTGACCAACCAGTTGAATGGAATCTATAGTGTGCAAATCCCATCCTATAGATGTACCATCGTGAAACCTTGGATATGTTGCATATTTTTGAGATGGTGGCTTGTCAACTAGTTCCTCGACAATGGAATTGCCTTGCAGATTCCTTGGCCAATTGTGCTTTTGTTGAAGATGTATTTTTCAATTGTGGTCCAGGGGGTTCTTACAATTACCTTCTAACATTAGCCCAAGATTACTTTGGGGGCTTCTTTCTAACATGTCCTATTTTGGCCACCAATGGCTAGTTTGGGTTATGAGTCACGTAGCAATTGAGCACCTTCCTATTCTATCATGGATGCATAGGATTGTTTATCGTCATGTTTTTCGAACACCCCTTGCTATTTATGCAATGGGTTAGCCATAACTTGACGCATTTAGTGGAGGGCTTGAGGAGCCTTATCCTTGCTCCATCTTATGCTTCAATAGCATTACTGTCAAGACCAAGGGTTTGTTTTAGAAGTATGTTTTTGAATGGTAGTCACGTGGATTATCTCATTAAGCCAAGAGGGCTAGTCATTTTACAGTGAAATGTCGTATTTCATTAGGCCAAGAGGGCCATGTGTCTATCTAGTGTGGGTACAGTTAATGGGTTTTGTTTTAGTGTTGTGCTAGACAAATTTAGTGAAACCTAGAAGGAGCCTCTTGTTGCACGGAAGCTTCTTTTGGCCAAGTCCAAGTATTGTTCTTCCTTTATGAGTACTTTTCTTTTATGCTATATGTGTTTATGTACTTGGGGAGAATTGTTCTTTTGTTGGGGACTAGCAATCAAGGCATAAAGTCTCAAAGTTAGGTTAGATATATTTAAGGGAGGTTCGAGTAGTTGTCTGTACCTCCTGTAGAGACATTGTCAAACATTGAAAGATCTGTTTTTAGAAGGCAGTCCTGGTGACCCTATTCTGCTAGCATGCTAGGCAACTATTCTAGGAGTGTCTGCTAATGTGAGGCACTTAGAGAAGCCTGCCAAAATAAAAGGAAGAAACAATCATGAATATACTTGCAATATAAAAATTCAGAGGTGTATACAAAGGGGTTCTAACCCCTAAAATAGAAAAGAAGATGAAGTAAAATTTCAAGAGCAATTGCTCACCTCCTTGCGCGAGCTTGCTAGGTTCCTGGAGACGAGTCCGATGCCTTGTCTTCCTAGGGATGGCATCTAGCTAGCAAAGAAATACTCAGAAAGTTTTGGAGCAAAAACAAAAGTGAGCCGAAGAGGAAAAATATGAAGTGTCACCTCGCAAGAGCTTGATAGGTTCTTGGGTATCGAGTCAGGACTTGAGGCCAATGCCCTGTTCTCCTTGGGTCACTACACTCAACTCCCTCCTTTCTACATGCTCGAGTATGGAAACTTAAAGGAAAAATATTATCAAACAAAAATTTATGATGACTAGGCTATAAGAGCCCTTGTAGGAGGTCCTGGTCTAGTTGTCCTAAGTTGGGTCTGTAGTTCACACCACCACCTAGGATGACTTCTTTGATGGTTAGCAACTTGCTCTGGAGATTATGTTGGGCCTCTCCCTTGAGGATTTTCATGCCTTGATTTTGTCAAGGGTGGGGTAGGGTGAGAGATGTTCTTGTGCTTTGTTGTATATTCTATTTTGTGGCAGCTTGATGCTTTTTATGGTTCTTGCTTGTGCAAATCAATTCGTGGGTTTGACAGGCTGAGTCGCCCTATCCCGTGGTCGCCAATGAGAGCGGACTTTTGGAGCCCGATTTAATGCACAAAAAGTGGCCCGAGAGGCATTAAAAACTTAATTTTAATGGAAAATGAAATAGTTGCAAATCAATGAGTTGGAGTTTTCCTAGTTTTCCTAGATGGATTTCGATGTGACAGGAATGCAATGCAAGTCTCAGTCTGTCAAAATCGGAGGTCATTTGACCCCCCATTTAACCCCCATAAGGTTTGGAGTTCTAAAGCAACTATGTGATCTAGGAGCCGAAAAGTGCATGACGGAGGCCAAGTTGATAGACTTTGATTCCACGAAGCTATTTGTCCAATCAGATCGCGATTCTAGGGCCATTTACACCTTCAACGAAGGCGAAACCACTTGTCGAGCAATGTGAACATGTGAGAAGTGAACCCATTATTTGATAAATGCATGCAAATGACATGAACATCAAATAAAATGAATAAAAAACTCCACAAAAAAAAAAGCCGACAGGAAGGGAGGCCCAAATTTTTTTGTGCCTCCTCATGGCTCCAAATTGTGTTGAGTAGAGATTCTTGAGGAATGATGCCATGGCTTTGATCAAGGCAAAGAGATTTCCATTTTGATTGTATTCCCGCGAGACATGGTGCAACAAACGAAATTGTTGATTTCTAGTATTTCTCTCTCCACTCAGCCCATTCCTATGCATATTCTATGAGAGAGGGGGATAGGTCATGGTGAGAGAGTTTGATCGTGGGATGATGTTAGACGTGAAGAAGCATAGATTGAGGTTGCAAGGAGCATCAGCGAATGCTGGGAAGCATCATTAGGCCTCCAATCATGAGATATGTATTGTAAAGTGTAGTACCTATGAGGAAGTCGTAAATTTAACTGCTTTATGATAAATTCTATTGGTAATAATTAAAAATTGTTGTATTTGGTTGTCAATGCTGTGATCTATCAAAAATGTAAAGAAAAACAAGGAAAATCAATCATCTAATAACTTCTTTATAAACACGCAAAACCAACAACATTACGATCTTAAGGAAAATCATGGGATTTTAGGGTTTTGTTGTATATATGGTGTTCACATGGGATGGAATGTGATATAAAAAGAATTCTCAACAAGCCTAACTAGGCCAAATCAATGAATAAGAAAATATCGATATTTATCAATAAATAAATAAAAATAAGAAATAGATTTTTGCATCCAAAAAATAGAAAAAAATCACATTTGTGTTTGTGAATGTATGATAAGGCTGAGACATGAGGGTGAGCCTTAGTTTAGCCCTATCTTTATGTTAAAAAGGGTACTTACTACTTTTATAAAGGAAAAATACATTAAAAATGCTCTCTAAGCCTACCATTGAATGCACAATCTTAAGCAATAGGGAAAGAGGGTGTTAAGGATTGATAATATGCTGAATTTTGATTTTTTTGTGAGCATATATGACATGTGGGTTTTTAATTAAGAGGGTCCAATAGCATGAGCAAGCTCAGTGCTGGCCCTATACAATGCAGCAATCTCGTTGAGTAAAGGCATGAAAAGAAATGTTTTTTCACCTTCACAATGCTGGTTGATGATGGAAAAAAATGTTTGAGCACCATGAATCATACACAATTGCATTACACGCAATACATGATATCATCCTAAATGCATAGCAATTGTTTTCATGAACAATGACCTACGCTGAGGAGGTGGCGATTCATTAAAAGAGTGGAGCAATTATCGAATGTGTTCTATGTCTGAGCGGCCCATATTGGGGCCAATCCCTGAGGTGTAAGAAAGGTGTTGTGGGACCACGGCAATTAGCTAAGGGGCGCATCCTTTGTTTGTGCTTACGTGGTATATTACAGTAATATATGCAAGGACACTCTCTAAGGAGTGTGGGAAGGGTTATCCATTGGATTACAATCCATACAAACATGAAGTTCTACATTAGAGATTAGGATAGTATACCCCTTAGACACTCTTGGTGGCCGTGAGGCCATGTGGAGTGGTTTGGGTGTGTAGTAGAGGCCCGACTAGTGCCATAGAGCCAGCATCGAGTCCATTTTAGGTCCCAACATAAATCTTTTTAATTTTTATTTAATGAAAATAGTAAAAAGTAAGAAAACAATAACAAACAACTGTTAATAAGAGCCATCACCTTCACCTCATGAATTATCAAGCCAAGATAACATCATCATAGCTTCAAACACACCGTGCCACATCAACCATGTCAACACCATCCACCTACGCAACTAGAATCATCCTTGGGAGGATCTCTAAGAGAGAGTGAGAGAGGGAGTTTCAATATGGTGATAGCCATGGCCACAATCAAGGGCTTCGAATAGCCTTGGAAAGGCTATAAAAGCATTATAGCTAAGTCTTCAAAGGGCCCTCGGCCCCTGCCATTCGGCTGACTCAACCCAGAAACCCTAATCGGCCCTCGACCCAGAAACCCTAATCGTCCCTCAGCTTGCCATTCGGCAGGCTCGATCAGAAACCCTAATCGGCCCTCCACTCATAGTCTACTCGGCCCATCCGAGTGACGACACTCGGCCCTTGGCCCACGAAAAGTCCGGTCCTTGGACCAGTGTGATTCGGCCCGTTTGAGTCACCCACTCAGTCCCTGCAATTTGGGCCAATTGGGTCGAGTGTGAGTTTGTCTCAACTTTTTAGAAATTTGACCTGACCCGGTTAGAGCTCAGCAGCGCAAACTGTCGCAAGCCCTCCTGATGCTCAGAACTTGATTTTGGCATGCGGAATAGACAAAATCGTAAGGCGCAGCCGCTTAGTAGCTTCAGTGGGCTGTCGCGAGACCAAGAGACCTAGAGACGAGCCATAAAACCCTGATTCGACCCAAAAACGAGTAAGAGAATTAATCGACAAAGCCTACCAGGCCCAAAACGAAGCGAGGGTGTGTAAGACGCTTAGAGATTGTTTGTCACACTCACCTTGAATTTTTGCACTTGAAGTGCACTTAAGGAAAACTGAAAGCTTGGTTGAGCATAAGTGCACTGGAAAGAACACACGGACTGAGTGGAGACAAATTGAGGATTGTATTTAATAAGTCAAGGAACTCACTCAGATAAACCACTCAAGAAACCCACCACTAGGAGAGAACCCAAAGATGTAGACAAACCATCAGCACACGAAGTAGGACCAAGCAAGTGGTGCCAACGAAGTAGATTTGACAAACCTACTCAACCTGATCGATGGCTTGGTGGAGCACGAGAACTCGACTATGGAAGAAGAAAGCTCAGACCGCAGGTCTAACGAGGAACTCGACTTAGGTGTCTTCCCAGAGGCCATTCAACAGGTGGTCAGTGCTACGATGCACATGCTCGGTATGAACACCGTGGCAGGACAATAGATACTATCATCGCAAACTTAGAAGAAGAGAGAAAGCTAGCCCACAAGGCATTGCAAAGCATAGTCGAATGCAATAGAGACTAGCAGGCTAGGAGCCAAAGGCAAAGCACGGACTTGCGTGAGGTGTAGCGAGTGCTGAACTTAGCCGGTAGAAACCGAACGGATCACGAGAGGGCCCTAGAAGAAGGAGACTTAATGCTGAGTGAGCTTCTTATGAAGTGACTGCTAGACAACAGGGCAGCAGAGCAAAGTGCCGTAGCATTGGCGACATTACTGTTGATAGAATTAGGAGCAAACCAAGGCTCTAAGAGCCAGTCTAAAATCCCAATAGTCGCAAAGCAGCTCGACAAGTACTAACCCCACGACAATCCATACAACTTTGTAGAGTAGTTCGAGCAAGTCTGCGAAGCCAATGGCCTCAGTGACCTGACTCAGTGCTCTCAAGCATTTGAGCTCTGCTTAGGTGACAAGGGTAGAACTTGGTATACAAGCTTAGATGCCATAGAACGAGCCAATTTCAATGGCCTCAAGAATCTCTTTATCAAGAGATTTTCTGAGCATGGATACTCTGACAATCTGCTAGTATGAATGATGAATGTCAAGCAGAAAGAGAAGGAGGACATTCGCGATTACGTAACCCACGTGAGGAGTCTCTTCAAGAGAATCCTATGGGCGAACGACCGACTGAAAGAGCAGTTTTGACTGTATTTATTAGCGAAATTCGAAACGAGAAACTGTATAAGGCTTTGGCATGCAACTGGAGCTTGCAGTGAGATGCGCTAGCTAGGATTTTTGAGGAAGCCATCAGGGTTGACAATTGGCTGAAAGAGTGGAGCTCCAGGAGCTCCAACTCAGAAGAAACCAACTCGCGAAGTTCAGAGAGAGCCTCAACCTCTAGTGAATGACTAGCCCCATCATCCCAAGATAAGGGGAAAGCCACTGAGACAAACCAAGACTTGGCTGATGTCAAGATGGAGATAGCCAAGCTGCTGCAAGACATGTTGAGACGACCAACACGCCCACACGTCCAATGCGTGTATTGTGGTGGACACCACTTGCCACTCGAGTGTCAAGACTCTAGGTTGACACCTTGCGCAATTGTGGCAGGTTTGGTCACAATGTTGCGCATTGTAGATTGCTGAGAAGACTTCCATACTCGCAACCATACGACCAGCCTTACCTAGCGAGCAGGCCACAACCACTCTTCGGAAGGGGAGCCCCATTGGCCCTTCTTGTGCCTAATGACATTAAGTTGGCTATTCCTAGGGTGGACATAAACCCTATAGACATACCTAGACCTCCTTGTCCCTACGTGACCCATCCATTGAGTGACGCTCCAGTCCACTACGTGGAAGAGCCAAATGAGGAAGAGACTTACTTATACCCTTATGTCTCTCACGACGACGAGGGCAACGCAGTCCTTATGGACTGTCGACTAGTATCGATGATGGCTTTAGGGAGAGGATGAGGTAGAGGCCTAAGAGGGCAGACGCAAGATCCAATCATCTGTTGGACTTGTGGTCACCTAGGTCGTGTCTCATCACGCTGCCTTGAAAGGGAGCAGCAAAACAGAGACAAAGCTGACCTAAGGTGCATTGAGTGTGGAATCACCCATCTCTTCATCGATTGCCCAAAGTGGAAACCTTCTTCAAGTTCAGCCAACGTACCATCTGTCCCATTGGGGCTATTTGTTGTTGAGAACCTCAATGGGGAGGCCACACCTATCCCATTGCGGGTCATGACCCGTGTCCAGATGAAGTAGGCCAGCATATCACTACCAGGACCCAGCAATCTTGATGCAGCCTCGATAGGGAAGAAGAGCCACAGGCAGAGAAAGAAGAGGTTGGAAGCTAAGATTGTACTGAAAACTGAGAGTGCTACAACTCTGCCTGTTGGGAAGAAGGTCATGGATGCAGAGGCAGAAACTTCAGCCCCTAAGACGGCCGAAAAGGGAATTGCCAAGGTAGGGGAATACCTGAATCCGAAGCGCCAGCAGCTAGAGGCCATAGAGAAAGTGAATTGGGTGAAAGAGGCCCAAGAGCACTTAAGGGACGTTGAGCCCATCCTAGAGGACGATATCAATGATCTCCCCAGCATAAGCACGCCAGTCTCACCCCCTCGACCAAAAGTCAGGAGATGCAACCGCACCACAAGCAATACCACTTAGGCTAAGCCTTGATGCTGCAGGCCCGCAAATCAGTCATGGCTATTGGCCAGGACAATCCGGTTTAGGAGAGAGACAAGCATCCAACAACCTCCTTACCACGCTAGTGACCACCCCTATGAGGTTAAGCCTGGGAGACCTGCTTAAGCAGCATCCCACCCTATGGCAAGACCTCAAGCAGTGGGTTGAGGGCTCACGAGAACAAGCTGCTGATATGCATGACCATGATGCATAAATGCAAATACCGAGTCTAATGTTGCACTTTGTGCCAAAATCCTTGCACGTTAATGCTTTTCGGGAAGGAACCAAGATGCATGCAGTGTTACCGGTCCTAGACTTAGGTGATACAACGAGAAAGAGGATCGTAGACACGGGAGCCAAGGTTAGTGTACTGAGCCACGTAGTACTTCAAACTCGGGGAAACCCACCTGTCGAGACCACTCGGTTTAATGTCACATTAGCAAATGGCATGAGAGTGAAGCCATTCAGGGTACTTAAAAACTGGCCAGTGAAAATCGCAGGAGTCCAGTTCTCTGTCGACTTTATAGTCATGAAGGGGGTGAACTATGATATCCTATTAGGCCGACCCTGGATGCACATTGCCAGAGTTATCGAAGATTGGGGTAATGGCTTGATCTTCCTAGGCAATAGAACGGAAGATGTGAGGGTACAGATGGACAATTAGAAGACCTCACCAGAGTCGACTTGGATGCCATCTCCGTGATGCTCAAGGGTAACGCTCAAGTCAAGAAGTCTTATGGGCCCTTGACCAAGTATATCCCATGCCCAGAGGATGAGCAAGATTGGATGCATGTCCTTGCTACAGTCGACTTGCCGTTCTTAGATCATGAGGCATATGAGCAAGCCATCAAGATGAGGGGCAAGTCTGATGGCATGCCCTCCGTACCAGTTTGCATGATGGCAGGAACCCTTCGTTGGAGACGTAAGCCCTTCACTCTCCAAGTGCCAAGCAACAAAAGAGAACTTCACAAAGTTCTGGAATACTTAACAGACAAGCTAGCTGACAATCCCGCAGCAAACTTCAAACCACTCCAGGATCTCTTAAGCAAATCCAAGTGGCAATGGACCAGGGTGCATGACTTAAACCTTGTGTACAACTGGGCCCTAGCCCCTGATCAACGACAAGAGATATATCAAGCCCTAGGAGATGACGAGCAGTCTGATGCAGAGGACTCTGATAACGAGTACGAAGACTGCCAATCCTTCAGTGACGAAAGTGAGGGTGAGATAGACACCGTAGAATATGACACTGAGGGACATGAAATAGAACAAATACGGGTAGACTCCAAGCCACAGAAAAAGAGTGTCTTCAGGATAGAGCGAGGGATCATGCGCATGGATTGTGATCACTCTTGGTTAGAACACGTAGGAGCCATAGACCTTGAGCAAGCAGGCCTAGCCCAATCGGGAGCGACACCAGTGCTTAGGACAGAATCACCATCTGAACTGCGAGCACCAAGGGAGACCACCTCTTCTAGCGATGAGACGACGAGTTTGACTCTAAGTCGGAGGTAAGTTCGGATAGCGACCCAGAAATACCTAGGCTGCCCAAGACCGAATGCACCAAGGGAAAGTGAGGGTGAGATAGACACCGTAGAATATGACACTGAGGGACATGAAATAGAACAAATACGGGCAGACTCCAAGCCACAGAAAAAGAGTGTCTTCAGGATAGAGCGAGGGATCATGCGCATGGATTGTGATCGCTCTTGGTTAGAACACGTAGGAGCCATAGACCTTGAGCAAGCAGGCCTAGCCCAATCGGGAGCGATACCAGTGCTTAGGACAGAATCACCATCTGAACTGCGAGCACCAGGGGAGACCACCTCTTCTAGCGAAGAGACGACGAGTTTGACTCTAAGTCGGAGGTAAGTTCGGATAGCGACCCAGAAATACCTAGGCTGCCCAAGACCCGATGCACCAAGGGGAACCTACACGTCCACCTGAGGTGCAGACGGGTGAAGTAGGAAAGGGCGAAACAACCCAGGGACACACGAACAGACGAACAACGAAAACCGCGAGACCTCCGTAAAAGATTTACAAATTCAAGAAAGGAGATAGGGTAGTGATCCTGTTGGGTGCCAAACGGCAAGGGCAAACAAGCGAACCAATCAAGGGACCAGCCAAGGTCAAGAAGGTGAACCTAGCCCGGGAAGGGGAGACACCCCGACTAGCCTTCATTCCCGATGACTTGACTAAGGAAGAAGAAACGAGTCTTGTCGCTCTCTTGCGAGAGTACATAGATGTATTCGCTTGGTCCTTGGAAGAGCTTAAAGGGATAGATATGAGCGTAGTGACTCATAATATACCCATGATGGCAAATGCAACACCGGTGAAGTTGTGACCATACCCAATGAATCCAAAGCACACTCATGCTGTCAAGGAAGAGATTGATAAGCTGATGAGAGCGGGATTCATTTACGAAATTGAGCACACGGACTGGGTATCACCCATAGTCATTGTGATGAAGAAAAATAGAAAAATTAGAGTGTGTGTCAATTACAAGAAGGTGAACGCTGCTACTAAAAGGGACAATTACCCATTGCCATACACCAAGCACATGCTTGAAAGAGTGGAGCGCAACGAGGCCTATAGTTTTCTGGATGGCTTCTCAGGATACAATCAGGTGCAAGTACATCCTGTCGACAGAAATAAGATTACCTTCGCCACTGAGTGGGGCATCCTTGCTTACATAGTCATGCCTTTCGAGTTGACTAATCCCCCTATCACTTTCCAACTCCTCATGTGCACCATATTTAAAGACATTCTTCGCAAAGAGTTGGAAGTCTTTGTCGATGACCTCTGCATTCATTCGACCTAGATGGAACACTTAGAAAAACTCCAAGCAGTCTTTGAGCAGTGTCGCCTATATCATCTCTCCTTAAACCCCTTGAAATGCCAGTTTTGGGTGAAGCATGGATGCATCCTAGGCCACACGGTGTTGAAGAACGGCATTGCCACTAACTTCTTGAAAGTCAGGGTTATTGTTGACCTTCCATCGCCAATCAACTATAAGGGAGTCCAATGCTTCTTAGGCCATACAGGATACTATCGACAGTTTGTGCTAAATTATGCGTTGATAGCCAGACCTTTATACAAGCTGCTTATTGTCTTTGAATGGACTGAAGCATGCCAACGAGCATATGAACAGTTGAAGAAGGCTCTAACCACAATACCAATTCTACGAGCCCCAGATTGGACCATTACCTTCCACGTTGTCAAGCATTTTTCTGAAAACTGAAATCCCCTAGTCAAATTGTAGTTAGGTTTGATTTTTAGCTAGTTTAGTTGTTGTGCGATAGTTTGTTTTGTTGTTTTGTAATTCGATTTATTGTGTTTGTCTAGCTTAGGATTTATTTCTATCTTTTTGTTTGATTTGTTGAGTGTGGAACTTGATAGCCTTGGTCGAGCTTGGTATTTTTTTGAACAGGATAAAGCTTGTGTTTGTCAATAGCTACTGAACATTGAGGAGCTAGGTGTGTTCTCTTCTCGAGACTCTTGCACATCACTGGGACTATGGATTCACGAGCACTTTACATTGCACTTATTGATGCACTGCACTCGGGGGTCATCTCCTGTCCTTATCAAATACTTCCATGCCATGGGTTGGGATTATGCACATTTTGCACCATCATTGAGCACTAGCACGGCATGAGGTCCGCTGCAACTATATGCAGCAATTCTTAGATGCACGTGCACATGAGAGAGCACCTGTCATTGAGCACGCACGTTTTTTTGCACGCACCATTTGGGATGTTCATCACAAAGTTAGGAACCTCTGGTTGAGAGTGTAAGGTGGTTGGGAGAGTTCGAGGGTCGTGAAGGATGCCATCAATTGTGAGAAGGGTTGTTCATAATTGGTCAACATCTTGAGGACCACCATTTCCTAGAGAGATTATGAGATTATGGATGGGTGAAGCTGAGTATATCATTTCTTCTTATGAGAGTTGAGAGGTGAGGATAAGGAATTTTAAATTAATAAGGAAATTTGTTTGCATTTTGCATGATGCACGATCACATCTAGATAGGCTAGGCACAACTTCTCCAGTGCATTCATAATTTTTGTGTATAGCATCGATTGAATGGTTGCATATCATGGATCCAACATTGCATATTTTTTCAAATCATTAATGATTGAGCACGGAGTTCATTTCAAAAAAGCATATTCCTACTAGGGCACACTGCATAAAAAAACAGATTCATATCCAAAGAATATTCATTTTGAAGACTCAAGGATCAAAGGAAAAAGGTTGTACGTTTTACATCATCAGCGAGTATTTCTTGAAGAAAAAGAGAACATGTGTGCTGAAAGTGTATGCAATCATAAGAACAATAGGCCAAGGAAGGGAATAAGTTGTCCAAGTTAAAAGATGGAGAAAAATGATGCAATTTACGAATATCAAAATTTTTGCTCGAGTTTGATGGATTTTCGTAATTTTGCTCGCGAGGCTTGTCAACCAGATGCGTTTTGATCGTTTTAAGTATCCAAATGTCTATATTCGGATCTCAAATGACGAAGTTATGATCCAAACAAGTTACAAATAGGCATAAAGCAGAAAAAACGAAAATAGTGAAAAGCAGTAGAAAAGCAAAAGCCAAAAGCTGAAAGAAAAAAGCCTAATGTGTGTGAGTGTGGATAGAAAACTATAAAAGGGGAGGAGAGTAGAGAGTTAGGGGCCCCCTTCCCTTGTATCTACTTGTTATCTTGTGAGAGATGTAAGAGGAGGGTCGCATGTGAGAAATTCTTGGACGTGCTATCGTGGATTGTGGAGAAGGAAGAAGTTAGACTTTGTTGTGCCAAGCTTCAGAGCGAGGCTATCAAGGTATGAGAATAAAATTTATTTGATTGTTGTCAAAATGCTGGATATTTACATTGTGAGTTGTCTTGTGTGGTTGTGAGTTTCGTCAAATATTTAAATTTTATAGTTGAATTGTGCGTACGACAAGGTCAAATACCTTAACCGGCACTCCATTACATCTTGTTATCGGGTTGTGAGAGAGGCTAGTTCTCGTTCACCGCTTGCGTAACATCTCTTTTTTGGTGCCTCCGCTGAGGAGTGCCAAAATTTTGACTTTGTTCAAGATTTGTGGATTGTTTGCTTGTTTTTAATCATTTTTGAATGGCAAGTTCTTTTCCTGAATTTTATGGTAAAAAAGGAGGGGATCCTCAGCGATTCCTCGAGAAATTAGAGCTTGGATGTATTATCCAGCGAATAAATGACTTAGCACTAAAACTTCAAATTTTGAAATTTCAATTGTTGGATGAAGGTCGTAATTGGTTTGAAGATTATGAAAAGCCCCTTAGACTAAGAAATCCTCCTGTTCCTATGGAATATGAAGCAACTAAACAAGCGTTTCTTGACCGTTTTAAAGAAACTGAAACTTCACATGACCTTTGGAGAAAAATAGAAACATGTCAAAAGAGAGAAGACCAGACCATAGAATTTTTTGCCATAGAGTATGCTAGACTTTGGGATCATTGGAATGTATCTTTAGGCCCAGGAGAGAGAGCCCCAGAAATGTTAAAAATTAAAAATTTCATTGAAAAATTACAAGGAGATGTGAGGATAAAATTGGAAATTAAAGAACCCATTACTTTTGATGAAGCTGTAATGATTGCTATAGAAAAAGAGAGAAAATTTGAGAAAATTAAAAAAAGAGAGTCATTTAGAACACCTATAGAAAATAGAGACCAAAATTGGCAAAGGGAGGAACAAAATTATCAAGTTTTAGGTAGGCAAAATACTCAACTAGCACCAGAAGTTGAAGATCAATTATCTGGACAAATGCAAAACATGAGGCTAGGAGCATTGAGAGGTCGACCCTTAGGAAGAGGTAATGGAGGACTAATAGGTCAACCAAATCAAGAAAATTTGAGAGGGGGAAGAGGAGGAAATGATAGAGGATATTTTCATAGACCAATGGTAACTTGTTATTCATGTGGAGAGATAGGTCATATAAGTACAAACTGTCCATATCCACCTAGGGCAAGGGGGGATATGTATCCTTTACCTCAAAATTTACCAAACAGACAGAATGATTATGGGATAGAAATAAAAAATGATTCTACTTCTCAAGAATCTAAGTTAAAGGAGGAAGAGAAAGGAAAAAGTGCCATAAATTGTATTCTTTTAGAAAATAAAAAAGAAGAAGAAAATAAAACTGTTAATATTATGCCTGCAATTAAAAGAAGAAGAGATGCTGAGAGAGATGAACCTGAAACTAGTAAGGCTGGAGAGGAAAGAGGGAGAAAAACAAAGAGAGGAGAAAAGAAAGAGAGAAAAGAAGAAAATAAAATGAGAGCACCTAGAAAACATTATCATACTACTGATATTCCTTTGGGAGAAAGAGAAAGTGACTATGATCTAAAGAAAGATATGATGGGTAGGAAAGCTGATATATCTTTTGCTCAATTGATGGAGTTGTGCCCTAGGATGAGAGGACAATGGAAGAAATTAGTAAATCCGAAAGGGAGAGAAAGGAAAAAAGGTACTGTAAGAGTTTTAAGTGTAGAGGAGTTACAGGATATTTGTCCTGTAGTAGATGCTTGGTACAAAAACCAAAATATAGGAGAGACATATATAGATGGAGGAGCACAAGTCAGTGTGATTACCCAAGCATGTGTAGAACAGTTTGGACTTCGAATAGTGGCAGGATCTGGTTTTAGAATTAGGCTTGCAAATCATGCTAAAGTGAAATGCATAAGAATAATTCAAAATCTTGAGATCAAGGTTTATGGAGTTGCCATGAAAATTACTTGTCATGTTATGCCAGCATGGTTAGGAGCGTTTCCGCTTTTTTTTGGTAGACCTTGGCTTAGGAAAGCAGGAGCAATACAAGACTGAGGGAAATGAATATTAACAATTTATGACCGTAATTCAAAGGTTTCGAATTAGAGGTGATCCTTTGTTATTAGTAAAGCAAATACTCGGAGTTTGGCAGATCAAAAATCCCAAATTGAAGAGGTTGTGTAATAGAATTCGAAGAGATCTAAAGTAGTTTAAAGCCTGGAGTTTGAAACATATCTCCAAGGAAGAAAATCAGGAAGCTCACAATGCAGCCCAATTAGCAATTTGTCAAGTGTTTGTAATGAAAGCAGATCTCCCTCTCTATAGGGGAAGAGAAGCTCTTGACCTGGAAGAAGAATTTTTGTTAAAAGGAAAAGTACCTTCAAGTATTCAAAAAAACAAAAAGTATGGGTTTTTAAGAAGAGCTGGAAGATATAAAATGGTGAATGATGTTCTTTATGCAAAAGGAGTGGATTTAATTTTAAGAAGAGTACCCTGGAAAGAAGAAATATATCACATTTTAGAAACAAATCATGAGGGGGCTTGTGGGGGACATTATTATTATAATATAACTTTACAAAAAATTTTAACTGAAGGATATATGTGGCCAAGTATTCAAAAAGATGTTAATCATTGGTGCAAATCCTGTCATGAATGTCAAAGAATGAGTAAGAGGATATTGAAACCGGAAACAAGAAAAACAATTCTAGCATATGACATTTTTGAAAAATGGGGAATTGATGCAATTGGTCTATTACCCCATACTTCACGAGGAAAAATATATATTTTGACAACCGTTGATTATCTTTCTCGATGGTTGGGCAGAAGCTAAGGCTGTTAAAAACATCAGAGCCATAGATGTGGGAAAATTTATTTATGAAGATATATGCTGTAAATTTGAAACACCTTTAGAGATTTTGTCAGATAGAGGACTAGGTTTTAAGGGATAATTAATAGACTATCTTTGTGAGAAAATGAAAATAACAAAAAGATTTGCTTCACCATACTATCCTCAATGTAATGGTCTCAACGAGCGATTTAATGGGGAGTTAATAAGAATGCTGTCTAAAATGACAAAGGATCGTCCACAAACATGGGATATTGAATTGCCAAGTGCATTGTGGGCATATTGTTTAGCAAGAAAAGAAAGTACAGGCTATTCTCCTTTTAAATTAGTCTATGGAAAGGAAGTCTTATTACCTATAGAGGTAGAAATACCAGCCCTTAAGGATGATTGAAAAATTGACTAAGGAGAGGAAAAAAATTATTTCACAGAAAGGTTGATACAATTACAAGAAGCACAATTAAACAGACTGGAAGTGTGTAATCAATATGAAAAAAGTCAAGAAAAAAACTTACAAGAGATTAAATAAAAAATAAAATATAAAAATATAAAAAAGGGGATTTAGTTTTGAGATACAATAGTAAATTGGATCATACTTTTCAAAAGAAATTCCAAACAAACTGGGAAGGACCATTTAGGGTTTTTGAAGTTTTTAAAAATGGAACTTATGCATTAGAAAATTTGGATGGGAAAGCACATAAGCAGAGGATAAATGGATATAGATTAAAGAAATACATATCAAGGTTAATGACAATACAAATAGAGGAGTGGTCTGAACAACAATTTCAACAAAAGAATGAGGAAACTGAATGGATGATAGATGTTGCATCATTATATGAAAGTAACTGCTGCACATGAATGTTTGCAGACTAGGGGGAGGGCTAAATATGTCAAGCATTTTTCTGAAAACTGAAATCCCCTAGTCAAATTGTAGTTAGGTTTGATGTTTAGCTAGTTTAGTTGTTGTGTGACAGTTTGTTTTGTCGTTTTGTAATTCGATTTATTGTGTTTGTCTAGCTTAGGATTTATTTCTATCTTTTTGTTTGATTTGTTGAGTATGGAACTTGATAGCCTTGGTCGAGCTTGGTATTTTTTTGAACAGGATAAAGCTTGTGTTTGTCAATAGCTACTGAACATTGAGGAGCTAGGTATGTTCTCTTGGTCGTCTCCTGTCCTTATCAAATACTTCCATGCCATGGGTTGGGATTATGCACATTTTGCACCATCATTGAGCACTAGCACCGCATGAGGTCCGCTGCAACTATATGCAGCAAATCTTAGATGCACGCGCACATGAGAGAGCACATGTCATTGAGCATGCACGTTTTTTTGCACGCACAATTTGGGATGTTCATCACAAAGTTAGGAACCTCTGGTTGAGAGTGTAAGGTGGTTGGGAGAGTTCGAGGGTCGTGAAGGACGCCATCAATTGTGAGAAGGGTTGTTCATAATTGGTCAACATCTTGAGGACCACCATTTCCAAGAGAGATTGTGAGATTATGGATGGGTGGAGCAAAGTATATCATTTCTTCTTATGAGAGTTGAGAGGTGAGGATAAGGAATTTTAAATTAATAAGATTTTTTTTTTGCATTTTGCATGACGCACAATCACATCTAGATAGGCTAGGCACAACTTCTTCAGTGCATTCATAATTTTTGTGTATAGCATCGATTGAATGGTTGCATATCATGGATCCAACATTGCATATTTTTTCAAATCATGAATGATTGGGCACGGAGTTCATTTCAAAAAAGCATATTCCTACTAGGACACACTGCATAAAAAACAGATTCATATCCAAAGAATATTCATTTTGAAGACTCAAGGATCAAAGGAAAAAGGTCGTACGTTTTACATCGTCAGCGAGTATTTCTTGAAGAAAAAGAGGACATGTGTGCTGAAAGTGTATGCAATCACAAGAACAATAGGCCAAGGAAGGGAATAAGTCGTCCAAGTTAAAAGATGGAGAAAAATGATGAAATTTACGAATATCAAAATTTTTGCTCGAGTTTGATGGATTTTCGTAATTTTGCCCGCGTAGGCTTGTCGAACAGATGTGTTTCGATCGTTTTAAGTATCCAAATGTCTATATTCGAATCTCAAATGACGAAGTTATGATCCAAACAAGTTACAAATAGGCATAAAGCAGAAAAAACGAAAATAGTGAAAAGCAGTAGAAAAGCAAAAGCCAAAAGCTGAAAGAAAAAAGCCTAATGTGTGTGAGTGTGGATAGAAAACTATAAAAGGAGAGGAGAGTAGAGAGTTAGGGGCCCCCTTCCCTTGTATCTACTTGTTATCTTGTGAGAGATGTAAGAGGAGGGTCGCATGTGAGAAATTCTTGGATGTGCTATCGTGGATTGTGGAGAAGGAGGAAGTTAGTCTTTGTTGTGCCAAGCTTCAGAGCGAGGCTTTCAAGGTATGAGAATGAAATTTATTTGATTGTTGTCAAAATTCTGGATATTTACATTGTGAGTTGTCTTGTGTGGTTGTGAGTTTCGTCGGATATTTAAATTTTATAGTTGAATTGTGCGTATGACAAGGTCAAATACCTTAACCGGCACTCCTTTACATCTTGTTATCGGGTTGTGAGAGAGGCTAGTTCTCGTTCACCGCTCGCGTAACAACGTGCATATCGACGCTTCTAAATTTGCTATGGGGGCAATGTTGTGCCAACCTGGCGAGCCACACAACCTAGACTATCCGGTGAGCTTTGCTAGTAGATAACTCACTAAGATGGAAATAAACTACTCGACGATAGAAAGAGAGGGCTTGGCCATGGTGTTTGTTGTGAAGAAGTTCCAGAATTATCTATTGGCTACACCCTTTACCTTTTTTGTGGATCATTAATCCTTGCTATATCTAGTGAATAAACCTTGTGCTATAGGATGCATAATAGCTTGGTGGCTCCTTCTGCTTTTGGAGTTTGACTTCTCTGTGGTTGTACTGAAGGGAAAGCAACACTACATGGCTGACCATATGTCACGCATCTCCACAAGAGAAGTCGATGGAGAAGGCATTGCCGATGAATTGCCAGACGCCCACCTCTTTAACCTTTCCAGCGAGAGAGATTTATTCAAGGCCGATCTATTTCCATATTGGGCAGATGACATAGTGCAAGTGCTTGAGCATGGACTACCTGAACGATCGATAGAGAGGGCAAGACTGAGGTGACTGATTCTCAAGATCTAACCCTACCAGTTGATAGCAAGCCAGCTGTATCGCCTAGGGAACGATGGATTGCTGCACAGATGCATGTGCGAGCATGAGATGCACAACGTGCTCTCAGAGGGCATATAGCGAAATTGCTGGTGGACACTTTAGCAGAGACACGATGGCTCACAAGGTGATGCAGTCTCAACTATGGTGGCCAACACTATTTCATGATGCAGCATGATTTGTTAAGCATTGCAACGAGGGTCAACAAACAAAGGTCCCGATTTGCAAGGATCAAATGGAGTTGACCCCAATCATCGCACGACAACCCTTTGAAAAATGGGGAATCGACTTCATAGGACCCATTCGCCCCACTGCACAGTATTTGCAGGCCAAATACATCATTGTGGCCACAGACTACCTCACGAAATGGGCAGAGGTGAGAGCAACACGAAAGAATGATGCTTGTACGACTGCCAAGTTCTTGTGGGAGCAGGTGATCTCAAGATTCGGCTGCCCTATCGAACTAGTCAGCAACTAGGGCACACATTTCATCAATGAAGTGATAGCGCATCTCCTATCCACCTTCCTAATTATCCATCGAAAATCCTCTCCATACTACCCTCAAGCAAATGGCCAAGCAGAATCCACGAATAAGATTCTTGTCAACGCGCTAACCAAGGTGGTCTCTGCCTCACGTAGCGACTGTGATAACAAGCTGATGGCAGCCTTGTGGGCTTACTGCATAGCTCATAAAATGGCTGTTGGCCAGACCCCCTTTCGGTTGACCTCTAGAATCGAAGCAATTTTCCCTGTAGAATTCTTCGTACCTAGCCTGAGAATCGCACTTCAGGAATGATGGGAAGGAAAGGAGGCATGGATGCAATGCCTAGTTGAACTCAAACGTCTCTCGGAGACTCGCCTTCTAGCCACTCACGCACTCATATGTGAGAAGGCACGACGCAAGAGCTGGTTTGACAAGCACATCAAGCAACACGACTTCGAACAGGGTGACTTAGTGCTCCTATACTTCGTTAAGGGGCATAAGCAAAAAATGAAGTTTAGGAGTCTTGGACCTTTCAAAGTTCGTGCAATCAACCAAACGGGCAACGTCAAGCTCGAGACTCTAGACGGTGAGGGAATAGGCTTCTTTGAATGGTAGATATGTCAAGAAGTATTATCCTCCCACGCATCCTTTGCATGAGCCACCAATGTTGGAACCACCTGCCAAGGTACAAGTAGCCACAATCAGTGAAGTCGATGATGAGGATGAGGAAGCCGTAGAGCCTGCATACTTGCACATCACGGTCACTGCCAAGCAAATATGTGCCTTCAATGCCTTGATCATGACAAGGGAGCAGACTTCAATATCTTGACTCATGATCATTGGACCCAACTTGGCAAACCACCATTACAACCCACTAATGCCAAATTAAGCCCATATGGGGGCCACTCATACGCACTTCTTGGCAAGTGCAAGGCCACCATTTCTATCGAGTTTGAGACTGTACCAATGATCTTCTACATGTTTCCAGATTCCAAAGACGCAGGCACTGAGTCGCTGCTAGGGTGGACCTTCAAAAAGCAAACTCGTTGTAACGTTGATTATGAGTTGCAGCGCATCCACCTCGCCATAGGCAACGTTCGCATTATTACAGCTTTCAGCAAGGGCTGCGCGACCTCACCACAGTTTGCAAGGCCACCGGTAGAAGTATTAGCAGCCAAATCTAAGGAGGGGGGTAGTGCTCGACCACCATCCACCAACTCTAAAGAACTGCTGCTCATGACACCAAAAGCTAAGGTCCAACAACTTAGGTTTCAATGGAAGCCTAAACACCCGCAACCGCCGCCTATAGGAGTCGACATACACATCCTCATAAGACCCGAAGCTCTAAACCTAGGAAACCAAGGCACAGTCATAGAAATCGGCGCATGATCAAGAAAAGGTGGGTCCCTAAAGTCCTCTTGCACGCGCAAGGCTACTATGAGGGGAATGCCTGGATATGGATTGCTAAAGCCCACATGGCCAAGGGCACCACTCGTATGCCACCCTCAAGCTTGATCACCCCAAGCCCCATAGAACCTCAAAACCATAAGCGGTAGTGCTTTCCAGATCCACATCCATCAAGCTCATCCACACACATGCCCAAGAGAGTTGAATAAGCCTATCAGCTCACGCTCAACTGCTAATATCCACGGACCGCTTATTGCTTCAAGCGTTTCAAGCGAGCTCTAATGGCAATCTCTCACCTAGCCGATTCGCCGTCGATCCTACGAGTGTAGTGAGCTTACCTTGATACCGATGTGAGTAGCCTCCTCCCTCACACACCTCGGTAGCTCCACGATTCTTGATGCTAGCTCAAGCATCCTCAAACCTCCTCCATCTCCAAGCTCCATCCTCCATAGCCACGCGCGCGAGAAAAGAGAAGAGAAGAGAAGAGAAGAGAAGAAGAGAAGAGGAGATGGTGAAGAGCTTCACCCTCTTGATCCCTCACTCCCACACACTCACTCCCTCACACTCCCCCACTCCCTCTCTCAAGAGCACACACAAGCAAGAAGAAGAAAAGAAGATAAGAAGAATAAAGCTCTTGTTAGCCACACACCAAAGAATGAGCTTCCATTCACTTTTTGAACTTTATATACAAGCCCTAAAATCCCATGGGCACCCATCCCCTTTTTTACATGACCGGCCATTGTAGTAAGGTTCTTTTTCCATTTCCCTCTTCTAGTCTTATGCCTCTAGCCTATGCTCGTCTAATATTTTACAATTGGCACAGGAGGAAGCCTGGTGCTCTTTTACAAGAGTTTTCCAAGTTTTTTGAGGCACCTTTCATTTAAAATTGCGCCTTTGGTCTCGGCTTAGCTTTTAGAGGTCGTATGCGTGTCTTTGCTCTTCTTCCATGCTTTTTTCGACTTGGGGTTAACATTACCCCCTCCGAGACGGGTGCCAGTCCCATGGCACTTCGGTGTTGTAGTAGGGTGGTAGGCACTTGGGCAATGATGGTGTAAAGGGAAGGGCCGCATGTAGATTCAGGTTCGTGTGGAAGCTGATGTTTGTGGGGGAAGCCAGATGGATAGCGAGTGGTTGACGGAGGCCTTCGAAGTTGGTGGTTTGCCGCTTGTGTGATACCTGAGAGGAGAAGGTGCGATGCTCTGCCTAAGGGGAGTGTCTACCTTACTGTGTTAGTGCAGTGTGCTCGTGCTAGTGGAATGGGGAGGTGGGTCTAAGTGCAGGCAAGCCTGGGTGATGTCCCACACTTGAGGATCCCATTTGTGTTAAGGGAGGTGCGGTGCAAGTGGCTTAGGGTGACAGGTCTAACCATAGGCGAGTGTTAGCTCCCTAGGTATATCTTGCCCTTGATGTGCCCTAAGCATGAAGTGGAAAGCAAAAAGGGCTAGGGGGTTAGGAGTGGAGCGGGCTGACCAAAGCCATCGGGCACGCCTAACTTGAGAACCCCTAGGTGCAGTGATAGTGCTCTATGTGGTGCTTAAGTGCTTCTGAGTGAGTGCTTGTGTGCTTTTCCTTCCATGTTATTCTTTTCTTTGCTTTGACTTTCCTTTTTTTAAAAAAGTTGCAGTTGTGGAATGACAGCCAGGCCTAATTTTCTTCATCTGAATGAGGAGGGGAAGGGGGTCGGATGGATTTGCTAAAAAACTGGTAGCTTTGCATGTATCCTTTCAGATTCATGCGGATGTGGAGAGAAGTGGTGGAGAGGAAAGGTTGATTGCACCTAGTGAATTGGCTGTTATTCATATCTTCTAGGAGGGCTAGGCAAAAAGAGGGGAGGAGACTAGCCCTCATCATAAGACGAGCCATGGCGCAGTTGTCAATAGAGTTAGGGTCAAAGAAGAGGGGAGGTAGGCCACGCTCTTGTGGAGTCAGGTCCTACTTAAGAAGTATCTTAAGTAACCTAAGGTAATTACAGGTTGTTACAAAGGCAGGGTCAGGGCATAAGGAGAAATCTGCAAGAAAGTGTGTCATAGAATCTTCTAGGCTTTCGGAGTTAAAGAGAAGGGCATGCTCGAAGGATACTACATTAGAGTTATAAATAATAGGGAAGTCGTACCGCCCATGGAGGGTGGCATCAAAATCCACACCTACCCTTCGAGGGTATACCATGTAGGTGGGGTTGTTCCGCTCGAATGGCAGGGTGTTACAAAATGCCATCTAGGCGAGCATACTAATGTCGCATACTCGCCTCCTCCACATGGGTTGTCTTTTGTAGCCCTATACAGTGTGTGGAACTTCAAAAACTTTGTTCTGCCAGTAATCATCTGCTTCTGTTCCCCAGGAGATCGGGGTTTTTTCTCACTCTTCTAGCCATCTTTGTCCCAATCGGCCACCAATCGCGATCACCTCATCCATCATCTTGAGCGATAAGACCCTTCGTAGACTATTGGGTAGGAGAAAACTAAAGGTGAATGGATCCTTTCCTTGTTCTTGTCTCTCCCATAGCACCAGTTTTGTGTGGAATTGAGCGGGGATATCATTAGGGCAAGGTGGGAGGGGTGTGGACGGCAACATGACTGGTTTGGCTCTTAGCTGTTTCCTGGCTTCCTCTACTAGCTTTTTGCGTCTTTCCCTAGATGCGGCTTGTCTTTCCGCAGATGGGTCCTCCTGTGGCTCTTGAGACTGCGGCGAGGGGGGTTGTGGGACTACATCCTCCCTGAATCGATTCATGTCGATCTTAAGTTTTGCTTCCTCCACCTGTCATTCTCGCTGTGGTGCTTCCTCTTCGAATCCAAGGGTGTCAATTTCCTAGGGGGTTAGGCCGGCCAACAATAGGTATTTTTGTTGCTCGTCTCCAAGCTCAGCCTAATCTCCGCAGGTTGGGGTGGCATCTACAATCCAGCATGTAAGGCTCTGTGTGCGATGCTGAGCTTTCTTTGTGTCACCTCCAACGACTCTCCTTGCTCTGAGTGGGTGGTGTCCAGGATGGTGTCGAGAAAGGCTTTTTGTTGGGCACTGAAGGCTACTTGGGCGGCTTCTGCCTTGCTCTCTGCAATGATTTTCTCCTTCTCTACCAGAGCAAGGCACTGTGCCAGTGTCTTCACCCTCTTTTCATTATGCACAGCCCACTCCTCTGCTCTTTTGTTTATCTCCCCCATGCTCTCTCCTTACTTCAGGGTTAGTACCATGAGCCTTTGCTCTTGGTCCTCCAACTCCCTTACCAGTCTCTCTTGTTCTTCTTTTCTAGAGTTTAGTTGATTTGTCAGGCGCTCAATTTCTTCTTGTTGCTCCTCTATGTCTTGTTTTATCTCCTCATCTCTGGCATTCATCTCAGCCACAAGCGCATCAACCTGAGCAGATTTCGCAGTGAGCTCCTAATATTGCACTATCAGGAGCTTGTGCGCTCTTTGCATCTTCACTAGCTCCTGTGTTTCGTTCTCGAGCTGCTGTCTCCAGTGCTCCTCCCTGTCATCCCTACCCTTTATTTCTTGTTTGAGATCTGCGATCTCCCTTTGCTGCATGGCTATCATCGTCGTTTTATCTAGCTGGAAGGTGGCTATTGATTCCTTCTCAGCTGCCAACTCAGCCACGGCTATCTTGAGTTCCTCCTTAGCTTTCTCCAATTGGGAGAGCAGCACGACAACGTACTCGTCGTAGTTAGCCGATGGCATCATCATTATGTGGATGGGTGAGGTTGAGGCTTCCACCTTCTACCCTTTAGGATCTTGCCTGGATTCCGCATCAGTGGCTGGCCTCTTTTGTCCTGTGGTCGTGGTTTATGTGCTCTGTCCTTGGGCCATCTCTTTGTTGATGAAGTATTGCATCCACGCCACGAAATTTGACACGTCGGCATTAGTCGGGATGCTAGGGGTGATGGTGGTGGGTTTAGTGGAAGGCACCATGAGGGCAGGAATTGGATGAATTGGGGCCTTGCCCTTGCCCTCAGTGACTGCAAGTGGCAAGATCTCTGGCACCTGTGTGCTAGACCCTAGCCCTTCTTCTCTATGTGGGCTCAAGTTTCCCAATTCATCAGCTCAGCTTTGTTGCTCGATGGACCGACGTGTGGCTTCAGCCAGGTCCTCTTCCTCCTTCCTTCTTAGTTCTTCCTCTTCCTCAGCAGCCTTTCTTCTCCTTTCCTCCTCTACTTTTCTCTGCTCTTCCTTCTTTTTCTCTTTTTCTTCTTTTTTCTTTCTTTTCTTCTCCTCTGCTTCTTGTTTCGATGTCTTCTTTGCTTTCTGTAATTCTTCTTTCTCCTTCTCTTCCTCCTGTCTCTTCTTCCTCTCTCTCTCCTTGGCCTCTTTTAGGGACTCTTTCTTTGCCCTTTCCAAGTCTTCTCTCTCCTTCTTTCTGCCTTCGTCATCCTTCTTCTTTCTGTGCATTGTCTTCTTTTTGGGCTTCTTGGTTGTCTTTTTGCTTGTCTGTTCCTCCCCTTCTTCCTTTGTCTCAGTTCTATCGGTGGACCTATCCTTGTTCTAGCGAGGAGGTGACCTTTCTGGCATTTCTCCTTCTCCTTTTTCTGCATCTTGTGCTTCCTTCACTGCCTCCTGGATGAGCGCAGTCAAGACACCTCCATACCCGATGAAGGAGGCTTTGGAGGAGGCTTTCTTTCTGTTTAGGCTGGAGATTCTCCTCCTGTTGGCACACTTCCCAAGGCCAATGCTTTGGCCGCCTGGTCGATCTTTTTTCACACATACCCATCCCAGTCCACTTCATTTAGGGTATGGGCTGCTACATTCTCCAGCACAGGTACGCTAATTCGATGCATCAATGAGTTGTAGCGTTGGGTGGAGAAGAGCACATGTATCAGCTTTGCTTGCATCCTGGCTTCTGCGTCGAGGATATCCTTGATGCTTATGCCATCATTTGTGAGCACATCTTTTCTCTTCATTTTAAGCATGGCATAAACATCCCTTTTTTGTTTCCTCTCCATCTTTGGCTCCAACCCCAAAGCCTTCTCCACCAAGGTTGGGTCTAAGCGGACCTATACCTGCTTTGTATTTTCTCCTCTGCCCACCTTCATAGTGCCACATCCTTGATCTAGGTTGTATGTTCTGAGGAACTCCACGCACTTCAGGTGGTCCTGCTCATGTGAGAACTTTTCAAGATACTTTGTGAGGTTGCATTGTTCAACCACCCTCCTAGCTGCTTCCTCCTTGGTCACCACAACTTCTACGTTGTGGATGGTTCGAAACTTTAGCTGGCTGAAGGCGTGGTTCTCTAGGTAGATGTGGTATTGCTCTCTTTCCTTGTCCGTGAACGGGAGTCGGTGGGCACGGTCTTGCTGCGATATTTTATGTTCCTGCCATAAATCGTAATTCTTATTAGTGCTTTCCACATATTAATTCGCTGATTGCTGGAAAAGAAAAACTCTATGCTTTTTAAATGAATGAATTAAGAAGCAATGTAGATTTTCCTTTTCAGACTTGGACTTTTTGCCCTTTATTTCAAAGTTTTCATGCCCATTTTCCTACCCCATCCGTTTTTTCATCATATGTGTTCATATTTTTCACTGATTTTGCTTTGATTTACCCCCCCTTTGATTCATTTCTCATTTGATTCATTTCACTTTACCCCCTTCCCTTCCATCTTGAGAAGAATCCTTCCTAGGATTGAGGGTTAAAAAGGTCAAGGGCTTTCGGCATGTTGGTGTAGGGGTTACTTGTGAAGGAGCCAAGTATAGAAATTTGGATTGTATTCCAATTGAGCTGCACGGTCCAAATCAAAGGGTCGAAGTCCCACGTGCATGATGTATGTGAGAACATCTATGAGGAAGTCACCAGAGTCAACACAGCTAGCAATGTGTAAATCCTCCTCAGTCAACAAGCGATCGAGGTAGGGTGGCCTTTGATGTGTTCTTCCATAGGTCGGCCCCGAAGAGTTGTTCATACTCTATACGAGGTGGGTGTGACATAAGTGGGATCATACTCTACTGTTTTGATGGCGCGCCGTTGCTCAGCGTTGGTCAATATGCGACATCCTTCAACTTCCCATTGCAACCTAAGAGCATACCACTACCTCAAGAAAGGTGATCCAGTATCGGCGAGTTGTGATAACTCTGCGATTTCTTGGTTTAACGGAAGTGGTTCGTGGATCATATGACGTGATAAGGCACCGTTTGATGGCTTGCTCCTTGGAGATTTCGTTGTTCAGCAACTCAGCATGCAAGAAACTTTTGCGAACGCGAATTCAAAGGTTTCCCAAGAGCAAGACATATTTTGCATCTTAGTTGCAAAAGGTTCTTCTAATAGACCCAAGTCCAAGCAGTCGTAGCTTAGCGCGAGTAACACAAAAGTGTCATCTAGTCATTTAATACAATCCACCACATCATCCTCGGTGTCCTCAGCGAGGTCAGCGGCTAGCGCTAAAAAGGATTTTCATTCATAGGAGGGCGTAAGGCCGATAGGTGGTTGAGGTTTGACAGAGCAAGAGCTTTTGACAACGAAGATGGGCGGTTGGGAGGGTTCATGAGTTTGTGGTTGGGCTACTGGGATGTTGAGTGGATTAGGAGCAGGCACAACGGACGGGCTATTGCATTCAGGTTGGAGTTAAGGAGGCGGATTGACTTCGATGGGTGATGACTCTTATGACAGAGCCTGTGGTTTAGGCCGGTAGGCTTGTGGGACTCTCTTGGGCCTAGGCGTGGATGAGGCGGATGGTTGTGGTTTAGGAGAGCACTGCGGCTTGTGGTTTTGAGGGTTTATGGAACGCGGTTTGATCAAGCTTGAGGGCGGTGTATGAATGGTGCCTTTGGCTGTGTGGACCTTAGGGATCCATAGCCAGGTATTTCCCTTGTAGTAGCCTTGCGCACGTAAGAAGGCTTTAGGGATCCATCTTTGCGTGATCATGTGGCTCTTTCTGTGACTGTGTCTTGGCCTCCTAGGTTTAGAGTTTTTGGTCTTATGAGGATAAGAGCGTCGACTCCTAAGCGGCGGTTCGACTGCTTAGGCTTCCATTGAAATTGAGGCTGTTGAGCCTTATGTTTTGCTACTGTGGGCTGTGATTCCTGAATTCTAGGAGGTGGCGGATGCGCACTACCCCCTCCTTAGATTTGGTTATGGAGAATTCTATCGGTGGCTTTTCGGATGGTGATGAAGGCGCGTAGCCCTTGCTGAAAGCTGTGACAATGCGAACGTTGCCTATTGTGAGGTGGATGTGCTGTGACTCATAATCAACATTGCAGTGAGTCTGCTTTTTGAAAGTGCGCCCTAGCAGCGACTCTGTGCCTACGTCTTTAGCATTTGGCAACACGTAAAAAATCATTGCGACAATCTCAGACTCCATAGAAATAGCTACTTTGCACTTACCGAGGAGTGCGTAGGAATGGGCTCCATATGGGCTTAACTTAGCATTCGTGGGCTGAAGTGGTGGTCTGCCAAGTTTGGTCCAATGATCGTGAGTTAGGACATTGAAGTCTGCTCCCTCATCGATCAAAGCGTTGAAAGCGCATGTTTGTTTTGCAGTGACCATTATATGGAGGTATGCGGGCTCTACGGCTTCCTCATTCTCGTCATCCATCTCAGTGATTGTGGCCACTCGTACTTTGACAGGTGGTTCTAACATCGGGGGCTCGTGCCAAGGATGGGTGGGAGGGTAGTACTTCTTGACACGACTGCCATTGAAGAAGCCTATTCCCTCACTGTCTAAGGTTTCGAGTTTGACATTGCTTGTGCGGCTGATCGCACAAACTTTGAAGGTTCCAAGGCCTCGAAATTTCATTTTCTGTTTATGTCTCTTAACCGAGTAGAGGAGCACTAAGTTGCCTTGTTCAAAGTTGCGCTGCTTGACATGCTTGTTAAACCAACTCTTGCGATGGGCCTTCTCACATATAAGTGCAAGGGTGGCTAGAAGACGGGTTTCTGATAGGCGTTCAAGCTTGACCAGGCGTTGCGTCCACGCTTCCTTCCCTTCCCATCGTTCTTGAAGGGCTATTCTCAAGCTAGGAACAAAGAATTCTAAGGGTAGGATTGCTTCTATTCTATAGGTCAGCCTGAACGAGGTTTGACCGACAGCCGTTTTATAAGCTGTACGGTAAGCGCACAAAGATGCCATAAGCTTGTTGTCCCAGTCGCTATGTGAGGCTGAGACTACTTTGGTCAAGACATTGACGAGAATCTTATTCGTGGATTCTACTTGACCGTTGGCCTAAGGGTAGTAGGGCGATGATTTGCGATCGATAACGAGAAAGGTGGATAGGAGATGCGCTATCACTTCGTTGATGAAGTGCGTGCCTTGGTCACTGACCAGTTCGATGGGGCAGCCAAATCGCAAGATCACTTGCTCCCATAAGAACTTGGCAGTCGTCCTAGCGTCATTTTTACGTGTGGCTCTTGCCTCTGACCATTTCGTGAGGTAATCCGTGGCCACAATGATGTACTTGGCTTGTGAGTACTACGTCGCAGGACTGATGGGTCCTATGAAGTCGATTCCCCATTTTTTGAAGGGTTGTCGAGCAATAATTGGGGTCAACTCCATTCGATCCTTGCGAATAGGGACTTTTGTTTGTTGGCACTCGTCTCAATGCTTGATGAATCGCATGGCATCGCGGAAAAGCGTGGGCCGCCATAGTTGAGACTGCAGCACCTTCCGTGCTATCGTGTCTCTGCTAAAGTGTCCTCCCGCAATTGTGCTATGTGCCTCCGAGAGCACATCATGCATCTCATGATCACATACGCATCTACGCAGTTGGCCTGCAATCAGCTAATAGGGCTGGATCTTAAGGATTAAGTGCCTAAGTGGGGATTTTTCTATTGGTCGCTCAGGTAGTCCGTGCTCAAGCACTTGGACTATGCCATCCACCCAATATGGCGTTAGATCAGCCTTAAATAAATCTCTCTCGCTGGACAGGTGGAATAGATGGGCATCGGGTAATTCATCAATAATGCCTTGTCTAGCGGCTTCTCCCGTGGGAATGCATGACATATGGTCAGTCATGTAGTGCTGTTTTCCTTTCCGCACAACCACGAAGAAATCGAATTCCAAGAGTAGAAGGAGCCATCGAGCTATGTGTCCTGAAGCACAAGGTTTGTTTACTAGATAGAGAGGGGCTTGATGGTCCACGAAAAAGATGAAGGGTGTGGCCAGTAGATAATGTTGGAATCTCTTCATAGAAAACACCATGGCTAATCCCTCTCTTTCTGTTGTCGAGTAGTTTATTTCTGTCTCAGTGAGTTGTCTGCTAGCAAAGCTCATTGGATAATCTAAGTTGTGCTTACCAGGTTGGCACAACACTGCCCCCACGGTAAACTTAGAAGCATCGATGTGCACGTGGAAGGTAATGGCCCAATCTAGGGCTCGTAAAATTGATGCTGTGGTTAGAGCCTTTTTCAACTCTTCGTATACTCGTTGGCATGCCTCGATCCACTCGAAGACAATCAATAGCTTGTACAATGGTCTGGTGATCAACGCATAGTTTAGTACAAATCGCCAATAGTACCCCGTATGGCCTAAGAAGCATTGAACTCCCTTGTAATTAATTGGGGGTGGAAGGTCAACAATAACCCTAACTTTCGAGAAGTCAGTGGCAATGCCATTCTTCGACACCACATGCCCTAAGATGCATCTGTGCTTTACCCAAAACTGGCATTTTAAGGGGTTCAAGGAGAGATGATATAAGCGACACCGTTCAAAGACTGCGCAGAGTTTGTCTAAGTGTTCGATCCAGGTCGAATGGACACACAGGTCGTCGACAAAGACTTCTAACTCCTTACGAAGCATGCCCTTAAAGATGGTGCACATGAGGCATTGAAAAGTGACAGGGGCGTTAGTCAACCCGAAGGGCATGACTATGTAAGCAAAGACGCCCCACTTAGTGGCAAAGGTGGTCTTGTGCCTATCCGCAGGATGCACTTACACCTGGTTGTACCATGAGAAGCCGTCCAGAAAACTGTAGGCTTCCTTGCCTACCACCCTCTCAAGCATGTGTTCAGTGTTACAGCAATGGATAGTTGTCCCTCTTCGTAGCAGCGTTCACCTTCTTGTAATTGACACACACTCGGATTTTTCCATTCTTTTTCATCACGATGACTATGGGTGATACCCAGTCTGTGTGCTCAATTTTGTAAATGAATCCCGCTCTCATTAGCTTGTCAATTTCCTCTTTGATAGCATGAGCGTGTTTTGGATTCATAGGGTACGGTCGCTGCTTGACCGGAGTTGCGTCTGGCGTCATGGGTATGGTGTGAGTCACGACACTCGGATCTACCCCCTTAAGCTCTTCCAAGGACTAGGTGAATATGTCTATGTACTCTTGCAAGAGAGCGACAAGACTAGTTTCTTCTTCCTCAGTCAAGTCGTCGGCAATGAAGATTGGTCGGGGTGTTTCCCCTTCCTGGGCCAAATTCACCTCCTTGACCTTGGTTGGTCCCTCAATTGGTTCGTTGGTTTGTCCTTGACGTTTGACACCTAACATAACCACTATCCTATCCCCTTTTTTCTAATTTTGTGAAGCACTTAGGGAGGTCCTGCGATTTTTGTTGTTCTTCCGTTCACGTATCCTTGGGTTGTTTTACCTTTTCATGCCTTAACCATCTGCGCCTCAGGTGGATGGGTAGGTCCCCCTTAGTGCATCTAGTCGTGGGCGGCCTAGGGATTTCTGGATCACTGTCCGAACTAACCTCCGACTCAGAGTCGAACTCCCTGTCTTTGCTAGAAGAGGTAGTCTCCCCTGGTGGACGTAGTTCAGATGGTGATTCTGTCCTAAGGACTGGTGTTGTCCCTGGCTGGGCTAAGCATGCTTATTCAAGGTCTATGGCTCCTATGTGTTCCAACCAGGCGTGGTCACATTCCATGCGCATGACCTCTCGCTCTATCCTAAAGATGTTTCTTTTCTGCGGCTTGGAGTCTGCTCGTATTTGCTCTATTTCTTGTCCTTCAGTGTCGTATTCTACGGTATCTACTTCACCCTCAGTTCCATCACTAAAGGATTGGCAATCTTCATGTTCGTCGTTAGAATCCCCTTCATTAGACTGCTCGTCATCTCCTAGGGCTTGGTACATCTCTTGTCGTTGGTCAGGGAGTAGGGCCCAGTTATACATGAGGTTTAAGTCATGCACTCTGGTCCATTGCCACTTGGATTCACCTAAGAGATCCTGGAGTGGTTTGAAGTTTGCAGCTGAATTGCCAACTAGCTTGTCTGTCAAGCATTCCAGCATCTCCTGGAGTTCCCTTTTGTTAGTTGGGACTTGGAAGTTGACAGGCTTAGGCTTTCCTTGAACGGTTCCTGCCATCATGCAGACTGGTACGGAGAGTGTGTCGCTAGGCTTGCCGATCGTTTTGATGGTTTGCTCATACACCTCATGATCGGAGAATGGCAGGTCGATTGTAGCAAGAACGTACATCCAATCCCGCTCATCCTCTGGGCATGGGATATACTTGGTCAAGGGCCCATAGAACTCCTTGACCTGAGTGTTACCCTTGAGCATAGCAGAGATGGCGTCTAGGTTGACTGGTGAGGTCTTCCAAGTATACATCTCTATTCTTACTGCGTCCGTTCTGTTGCCAAGGAAGATCAAGCTGTCACCCCAATCTTCGATGATACTAGCATTGCGCATCCAGGGTCGGCCTAATAGGATATCGTAGTCCACTCCCTTCATGACTATAAAGTCAACAGAGAACTGGATGCCTGTAATATTCACTGGCCAATTCTTAAGTATCCAGAATGGCTTTACTCTCATACCATTTGCTAGTGTGACATTAAACCTAGCAGTTTTGACAGGCGGGTTTCCCCAAGTCTGAAGCACTACATGGCTAAGCACACTAACCCCATCTCCCATGTCCATGATTGCCTTTCTTGTTGTGTCGCCTAGGGCTAGGACTGGTAAGACTGCGTGCATCTCAGAACCTTCCCAAAAGGCATTGATGTGCAAGGATATAGGCACAGAGTGCAGCCTCAAACTTGGTAATTGCGTTTCTACATCATGGTAGTGAGGGTCTGCCGCGACCTGCTCTCGCGACCCTTCGACCCACTGCTTAAGATCTCGCCATAGGGTAGGATGCTGCCTAAGAAGATCTCCCAGGCTAAGTGTTACAGGTGTAGTCACTAGCGTGGTCAGGAGATCGTTGGATACTCGTCTCTCCCCTAACCTAGATTGTCCTGGCCAATGGCAGTGTGACTGATCTGCGGCTCTATAGCACCAAGGCTTGGTCTTAGCGGCACTGCTTGTGGTGTGGTTTCTTCTATCGACTTAGGTTGAGGCGGTGATATTGGCGTGCTTACACTAAAGAGATCATCGATCTCATACTCTATGATGGGCTCAGCGTCCTTGAGATGCTCTTGAGCCTCCTTCACCCATTCCTTCACCTTTTCTATGGCTTCTAACTGTTGCTTCGGATGTGGGTATTCCCCTACCTTAGCGCTTCCCTTTTCGGCTGTCTTAGGGGCTGAAGTCTCTGCCTCTGCGTCTAAAACCTTCTTTCCAACAAGCAGAGTCGTAGCACTCTTGGTTTTTAGTGTGACTTTAGCTTCCGATCTCTTCTTTTTCCGCATGTGGCTTTTCTTCCCTATTGAGGTTGCGTCAAGATTGCTAGGTCCTGGCAGAGAGATGCCGGCTTGCTTCATTTGGGCTCAGGTTATGACGTGCAATGGGATAGGTGTGGCCTCCCCATCGAGGTTTTCGACACCAAACAACCCCAATGGGACAGATGGTACGTTGGCTAAGCTAGAGAATGGCTTTCGCTTTGGGCAATCTACGAAGAGATGGGTGATTCCGCACTCTGCGCACCTTTGGTCAGCCTTGTCTCTGTTTTGCTGATCTCTTTCAAGGCAGCGTGATGAGACATGACCGGGGTGACCACAAGTCTAGCAGATGATTGGATCGTGAGTCTGCCCTCCTAGGCCTCTATCTCGTCCTCTTTCTAATGCCATCACTGGCACGGGTCGATAGTCCATGAGGACAGCGTTGGCCTCATCGTCATGCGAGACGTAAGGGTATATGTAAGTTTCTTCCTCACTTGGCTCTTCCACGTAGTGGACTGGAGCATCGCTCGATGGATGGGTCACATAAGGACCAGGCGGTCTAGGGATGCCCGTAGGATTTATTTCCATCCTAGGAACAACTGGCTTCATATCGTTAGGCGCAGGAAGGGCCAATGGGGCTCCCCTTCCAAAGATGGCTGCGGCCTGTTCGCTAGGTAAGGCGGGCTATAGGGTTGCGAGTACAGAAGTCTTCTTGGTAATTTGCAATGCGCGACATCATGGACAAACCTATGGCAATTAGCACAAGGTCTTGATCTAGGGTCTTGACACTCGGCCAGTATGTGGTTTCCGCCACAATACCCGCATTGGACGTGCAGGTGCGTTGGTTGTCTCATCATGTCTTGCAACTTGGCTAATTCCATCTTGACATTAGCCAAGCCTTGGTCTGTCTCGGTGGCCTTCCCCTTATCTTGGGATGGTGGGATTGATCGCTCACTAGAGGCTGACACTCTCTCTGAACCTCACGAGTTGGTCTCCTCTACGTTCGAGCTCCTGGAGCTCCGCTCTTTCAGCTGATAATCGACTCTAATGGCTTCCTCAAACACTCTAGCTATCGCGTCTCGCTGCAAGCTTGAATTGCCTGCCAAAGCCTTATATAACTCCTCATCTCAAATTCCACTGATGAATATAGTCAAAACTGCTCTTTCACTCGGTCACTCGCCTAGAGGGATTCTCTTGAAGAGACTCCTCACATGGGTTATGTAGTCGATGAATACCTACCTCAATGCTTGATATGAGGCACCCAAGTGCTCAAGCTTGAATCCGTTGGTCCCAGCAATGGAACCAAAATGTAGAGGGAGCTCACGCTCAACTGCCAAGACCCACGGACCGCTTATTGCTTCAAGTGTTTTAAGCGAGCTCTAATGGCTATCTCTCACCTAGCCGTCCTACGAGTGTAATGAGCTTACCTTGATGCCGATATGAGTAGCCTCCTCCCTCGCACACCTCGGTAGCTCCACGATTCTTGATGCTAGCTCAAGCATCCTTAAGCCTCCTCCATCTCCAAGCTCCATCCTCCATAGCCACATGCGCGAAAAAATAGAAGAGAAGAGAAGAGAAGAGAAGAAGAGAAGAGGAGATGGTGAAGAGCTTCACCCTCTTGATCCCTCACTCCCACACACTCACTCCCTCACACTTCCCCACTCCCTCTGTCAAGAGTATACACAAGTAAGAAGAATAGAAGAAGAGAAGAAGAAGAAAGCTCTTGTTAGCCACACACCAAAGAATGAGCTTCCATTCACTTTTTGAACTTTATATACAAGCCCTAAAATCCCATGGGCACCCATCCCCTTTTTTACATGATCGGCCATTGTGGCAAGGTCCTTTTTCCATTTCCCTCTTCTAGCCTTATGCCTCTAGCCTATGCGTGTCTAATATTTTACAATTGGCACAAGAGGGAGCCTGGTGCTCTTTTACAAGAGTTTTCCAAGTTTTTTGAGGCGCCTTTCATTTAAAATTGCACCTTTGGTCTCGGCTTAGCTTTTAGAGGTCGTCTGCGTGTCTTTGCTCTTCTTCCATACTTTTTTAACTTTTTCCTTCATTTTTCGCCATTTTTCGCCATCTCAACTTGGGGTTAACACTAGCCTTGGTGGAGAAGGCGTTGGGACTGGAGCCAAAGATAGAGAAGAAGCAGAAGTGGGATTTGTATGCCATGTTGAAAATGAAAAAGGAGGATGTGCTAACTAATGACGGCATCAGCATCCAGGACATTCCTGATGCAAAAGCCAGACTACAAGCGAAGCTAGTGCATGCGCTCTTCTCTAGCACTACAACACCTTAATGCATTGAATCAGTGTGCCTGTGCTGGAGAATGTAGCAGCTCACACCTTGCATGAAGTCGACTGGAATGGATATGTACGCAAAATCATTGACCAGGTGGCTAAAGCACTAGCTTTAGGAAGTACATCAGTAGGAGGGGAGTCCCCAGCTTCCAAGGCCACAGAAAGAAAGAAGGCCTCGTCCAAGGCCTCGTTTATTGCCTATGGAAGCATTTTGACTGTGCTCATCCAAGAGGCAGTGAAGGAGACACAAGATGCAGAAGAAGGAGAAGGAGAAACGCTTGATAGGTCACCCCCTCACTAGGACCAAGAGAGGTCCATTGATAAGACCGAGAATGATAAAAAAGGGCAGGAACAAGAAGAACAATAGGGAAAAAAGTAGGCCAAGAAACCCAAGAAGAAGACACCACAAAAGTAAAAGAAGCCGGATGAAGGCCGTAAGGAGAAAGAGGATTTGGAAAAGGCAAAAAGAGAATCCCTCAAGGAGGTCGAGAAGAGGGAGAAGAAGAAGAAACAGGAAGAAGAAAGAGCATTGGAAGAAGTCAACAAGGCTAAAAAGGTATTGAAATAGGAGGCCGAGAAGAGGAAAAGGAAAGAACAGGAAGAAAAAGAGAAATTGGAGGAAGAGTACAGGAAAAATGAATAAGAAAGGCAAAGAAGAGCTGCTCAGGAAGAAGAGGAACTGAGAAGGAAGGAGGAGGAGGACTTGGCTGAAGCCACACACAGGTCCATCGAGCAGCAGAGCAGGGCCGATGATCTGGGAGCTTGGAGCCCGCTGAGGGAAGAAGGGCCTGGTTCCAGCACATAGGTACGAGAAATCACACTACCCGCTGTCCTTAAAGGTAAAGGCAAGGCCCTTATCCATCCTATCCCTACCCTCATGGTGCCTCCTACCAAACCAACCACCCTCACCCCTCGCATCCCCACCAATGTGGAGGTCTCCAACTTCGTGGCATGGATGCAGTATTTTATCAATAAAGAAATGGCCCCGGAAAGAGCATGGAGTCCACGGCCATGGGGCAAAAGAGATCAGCTGTAGATGCTGAGTCGAGACAGGACCAAAAACGTCAGAAGGTGGAGGCCTCGACCACTCCAATCCACACAACAGTGACGCCACTAGCCGATTACGATGAGTACATCGCCGAGTTGTTCTCCCAACTGGAGAAGGCTAAAGAGGAAAAGAAGATGGCTGTGTGGCTAAGTTGGTGGCGGAAAAGGAGTCGATAGCTGCTTTCCAGCTCGAAAAGACCCGCACAATAGCTATGCAGCAATGAGAGATATTTGATTTCAAATAGGAATTAAAGGCCAAGGAGAACATGGAGGAGAGCTACAAGCAGTGGATAGAGGATGAGAATCAGGAATTAGGGCAGATGCAAAGAGAGTATAAGCTCCTCCTGATGCAACATGGGGAATTGGAGGTGAAAACTGCCAACATTGAGTAAATGATGGAGGAATTTAATGCCAAAGAAGAGGAGAGAAAGTAGGAGAGGGAGTAGCAGCAAAAGGAGATCGAGTCTATGACTGATCAGCTACACTTGGGAAAGAAAGAGGAAGAGAACATGAGCAGGGAACTAAAAGACCAAGAGCAGAAGCTCGTAACCCTGGTACTGAAGTAGGGAGAGAGCATGGAAGAAATGAACAAGAGAGCATAGGAATGGGCAATGCAGAACGAAAAAAGGGTGAAGACACTAGCATGGCACCTCGCTTTGGTGGAGAAAGAAAAATCCTCGTAGAGAGTAAAGTAGAAGCCGTCCAAACAACCTTTAGTGCCTAGCAAAAGGCCTTCATTAACACACTAATGGACACCACCTGGCCGGAGGAAAAGGAGTCATTGGAGGTGGTATATAAAAAACTCAGCATCGCATGCAGAGCTCTGCATGTAGGGCTGTAGATGCCACCCCAACCTACAGAGGTTAGGCTGAGCCTAGAAGAGCAACGAAAGTACATGTTACTCTACTGGCCAGCCTAACCCCCCGAGAAATTGACGCAATGGGATTTGAAGGAGCACAACAAGAAGACTGGTAGGGGGAGGAGGCTGAGCTTGAATTCAATATGGGGAGATTCAGAGAAGAGGTGATCCCACAGCCCCCCTCACTGCATGTCCAAGAGCAACAACATGTCGATCCATCTACGGAGAGACAGGCCGCACTCAGGGAAAGACAGAGAAAGTTAGTCAAAGAAACCATGAAGCAACTAAGAGCCAAACCGGTTGTGCAGCCATCCCACCCCTCCCACTCACTATGCCTTGATGACATCCCCACTGGATTCCATGCAAAGCTGGTAATTTGGGAGCGGCAGGAAAGAGAAAAAAAAACCCATTCACCTTCAGCTTCCTCATGCCCAACAGCCTACGGAGGGTCCTACCACTCAAGATGATGGAGGAGGTGATCGCGACTGGCACCCAACTGGGACAGAAGTGGTTGGAGGAAAGGGAGAGGACCCCTACTCTTTACAGGGATATAACACATACTGTACAGGGATATAACTACCAATCCCAATGGAGGAGGTGAGTGTGCGACATCAACATGCTCGTCTGGATGGCTTTTTGCAACACCCTACCCTATGAGAGAAACAACCCCACGTTCATGGCGTACCCTTGTAGGGTAGGTGTGGATTTTGTTGCCACCTTCCATGGGCATTATGACTTTCCTATCATCTACAACTCCAATGCTGTCTCCTTCAAACATGCCCTGCTCTTCGACCTGGGAAGCCTGGATGATTCCATGATGTGTTTCCTTGTGGATTTCTCTTCATGCCCCGATCCAACTTTTGTAACTATGTGTAATTATCTTAGGTTACTTAAGTTATTACTTAAGCAGGACCTGACTCCACAAGAACGTGGCCTGCTTCCCCTGTTTTTTGACCCTAACACCATCGACAGCTGTGCAATGGCACGTCTAATGATGAGGGATAGCCTCCTCCCCTCTTTTTACCTAGCTCTCCTAGAGAATATGAACGATAGCGAGTTCACTCGATGCAATCATCCTTTTCTCTCCACCACCTCCCTCCACGTCTGCAGGAATCTGAAAGGATACATGCAAAGCTATCAATTTTTGAGCAAATCCATCTGACCCCCTTCTCCGCCTAAATCAAACGAGGAGAATTAGGCACAGGTTGTCGTTCTACTAGTGTAATACTACTACAAAAAAAAAAAGAGAAAAGAAAAAGAAAAAGAGAGAAAAAAAAGTAAAAAGAACAAGAATGAAAGGAAAAGCAAGAAGAACATTACGCACAGAATGGACAAAACAACTCACTTACAGAAGCACTTAGCACCACATAAAGCACGATCACTGCACCTAGGGGTCCTCAAGTTAGGCATGCTCGGTGGCTTCAATCGACTGGCTCCGCTCCTAACCCCCTAGCCCTTTTTTCTCCCCCACTTCACACTTAGGGCCCATCAAGGGCAAGACATACCTAGGGAGGTAACACCACCTCTGGTTAGACTTGTCACCCTAAGCTACTTACACCGCACCTCCCTTTGCACAAATGGGGTCCTCAAGTGTGGGACATCACCCAGGCTAGCCTTGGTTAGACCCAACTTCCCATTCCACCAACATGAGCACAATATAATACACAATAAGATAGACACCCCCCTTAGGTGGAGCACCGCACCTTTTCCTTCCAAGCATCACAAAGGCGACAAACCACTGACTTCGGAGGCCCCCGTCATCCACTTGCTATCCATTTGGCTTCTCCAACAAACCTCATTACCAAGCTTCCACGAGCACCGGAGTTTACACGTGGCCCTACCCTCACACAACTACTTCACCAACTGCCTCTTAAACCCCAATAGTAGCCAAGAGTGCCATGGGACTGGCGCCCGGCTGGAGGGGGGTAATGTTAATCGCAATTCAAGAAGGCGAAAAAATGAATGAAAAAGTGGGAAGAGGATGGAAAAAAAGCAAAGACACGCAAGCGGCCTCTAAAACTAAGCTGGGGCCAAAAGCGTGATTTTAAATGAAAGGCACCTCAAAAAACTCCAAAAGCTCATGTAAAAGAGCACCAGGCTCCCTCCTGTGCCAATTGTAAAGTACTAGACGGGTGTAGGCTAGAGGTATAAGGCTAGAAGAGGGAAATAGAGAAATGACCTTGCCATAATGGTCGGTCATGTAAAAGAAATGTTGGGGGTAAAGGCGCCTCTGCCTAGATGCCCGTGTATTACTACACTGACAATCACTGCCATTGCACACTGCAGGTGGTGAACGCCCGTCACCGTCACTTTATTCTTTATTCATTTAGTGACAGTTTGAATAAAAGAAGGCCCGATCACACATTGTGACTGTTGGAGTTCCCATTTCTAGTCTCTCCCTTTCTTGCTCTTGCTCTCCCGCCATAGCTCTCGAGTCCAACCTTTGATCCATCACTCCCTTTTAATTGGTATTAGAGCTTTGCTTTCTGACTCTTGAGCTTGGTTTGTGGCATTCTCAGCATCCCATCGACTCCCTACTTGCATTGGGTCTCCTTCCGGGCAGCCATATCCGACTCCTTGGAGCTCCCGTCACTCCCCAACTTCCCAAGCACCTTCCTGGCATTGTTAGGTACCTTCAGGGCATTACATCAGAGGTATTTGATCATTTTCTTCAAGGTTTACTTCAGTTCTTAGGTCTCACAGGCTGTAAACAAGTTGTGGGCAGCCATAGCTCACACCTCTTGGAGCTTCCTTCACCTGGATCTTGCTTCCAGCCTATCAAGGCTTGCTGAAGCTTGGTGTAGGCCTTCTTTGGCCCTCATTTGTGCCCCCTTTGGGCCCCATTGTTGACACATGGGACAACAGACCCCCCCAGCCAGCTCACGTTTTTTTTGCACCTGTTTCAAAATTTGCACCTGTTTCAAAATCTGGCCCAAAAATCACTCTTTTTGTCATATCTCGGGCATTCGAAACCCGATTCAGGCAATGTAAGAGTCTAAGTTGGGGTTTTGGCACACTCCGAACACGATGGTGATGTGAGATTTACCAAATTCTGATGACAAAATCTTCTGCAACAGATTTTAGGTCTGACACAACATGTATTTGTATGTGTTGAGATGACAAGCTCAACACATGCGGACATTGATGATGGACCGCCTGGTTAGATGAGTCCACACGTCTACACTTAGCACATTGGTGGTTATTATGACTTTCACATGGCCACTGACTCATTACTTATTATATTCAGGTTGTTACACCTATTTACAGCTGGCATAGTTATAGCGCCAGTCGACTAGTGTAGTCGGTTATGCATTGTTTGACTTAGTAGGCCACTTTCCTTTATGTTGTATCTTATCTATATTTTATGTACATTGTAAAGAGGGTTGAAGAAGAAGAAGAAACCAGCAAGAAAATGCTTTGGCCTCCATCTCTCTTCTTGTCTCTTGAGTGAGCTTCTCCTTGTGCATTCTGTGTGTGTTCGGTGCAGCATCTTGAGCAAGTCCCCCCACCATGCGATTCTTGAGCAAGTTTGAGATGAAGGATTTAGGTGAGCGAAGGTACTTCCTTGGCATTGAGGTGATCAGATGTGATGATGGTATATGGCTGTCCCAAAGATAGTATGGCTTGGATATGTTGTCCAAGTATGGTATGATTGCATGCAAACCACTTTCAGTCCCGTTGGAGCAAAATGTAAAGTTGAGTACTGATGTTGGGGATGAGATAGAAGACCTTACTATGTTCAGGAGGATAGTGGGGAGTTTGATCTACGTGACCATTACAAGGCCAGACTTGAGCTATGCTGTTGGTCTTGTGAGTCAGTTTATGCAAGTACCTAGAAAGCCACATTTGGATGCAGTCATACGCATATTGAGATATGTGAAGTCCACATTACATTATGGACTTTTCTATGAGGCAGGTACAGATGTACAGGTGTTTGGATACACAGATGCAGATTGGGCTGGTAGTATGTTTGATAGAAGATCTACCAGCGGATACATGTTCTCTCTTGGTAGTGCAGCAGTTGCTTGGAGCAGCAAAAAGCAATCTACAGTTGCTTTGTCGAGTACAGAGGCTGAGTATAGAGGTGTTGTTGTTGTAGCATGTGAGGTAGTATGGCTACAAAAGTTAATGGTTGATTTGGATGTGCAGGTGGAAGGTCCAATTGTCATTTATTGTGACAATATGAGCAGTATACAGTTGGCTAGGAACCCTGTGTTCCATACCAGCACAAAACATATTGAGGTACACTACCACTTTGTGAGAGAGAAGGTACTAGCAGGTGAGACTGACTTTGTGTATGTTAGCACACAGGATCAGATAGCTGACATCTTCACGAAGGCATTGGGTACAGAGAAGCTTCAAAAGTTTCGAAGCTTACTTGGAGTTGTAGAGATACAGTTGAGCTTGAGGGGGAGTGTTGAGATGACAAGCTCAACACATGCGGACATTGATGATGGATCACCTGGTTAGATGGGTCCACACGTCTACACTTAGCACGTTGGTGGTCATTATGACTCTCACATGGCCACTGACTCATTACTTATTATATTCAGATTGTTACACCTATTTACAGCTGGCATAGTTATAGCGCCAGTCGACTAGTGTAGTCGGTTATGCATTGTTTGACTTAGTAGGCCACTTTCCTTTATGTTGTATCTTATCTATACTTTATGTACATTGTAAACAGGGTTGAAGAAGAAGAAGAAACCAGCAAGAAAACGTTTTGGCCTCCATCTCTCTTCTTGTCTCTTGAGTGAGGTTCTCCTTGTGCATTTTGTGTGTGTTCGGTGCAGCATCTTGAGCAAGTCCCTCCACCATGCGATTCTTGACAGTATGCCTATGCTTGTTTGGGCATGACTACATAACTGGTTTGATGCCTATCGCATCCCGATTGATTGGGGGATTGAAGCTACATGTAATGCTATGATTTTGGCCTGATTTTGGGGCTGGAAATACACAGTTTATAATAGTAAATGCATGCTAAATACTCTTGGGCTGAAGCTATCTTTCATGCTTTGACATATGCCTATTGGTTCCGGATGTATGTCTTGGGTTATGCTATGATGTATTGATCATCAAGGGACGACTTTGAGCTTGTCATTGAATTTGGATGCTTTTGAAAGCTTGAGCTTATTTTAGCCTGCACTTATTGACATTGGTATATGCTTTGACAGTGATGCTTCTTGGGTTTATGCATACCCGTTGCCTACGGCTTGATGCTCATGTCATGATTGATTACCCTTTGCATACGTTGAGCTTGAGTGCTCATTGAAGCTCCACCTTGGATGCATTTTGGATTATCTGGAGTAGTCTTGGATGTTACTTGGCTTGTCAGAGTTTGGATTGGGATGTATTTGATGTCTTACATGCTTACGGATGCTACATACAGATACTGTACCGCCTACATGTTTGGGATGTACTATTGATGTATTGTCTTGGACTTATGTCATTGGTACTGTGTCTTGCCTTGGCTTGAGCTCTTGAGCTCGTACATATGACTTTTGTGCCAATGGAAGCATTCTTGAATGCTTATCAGACATTGAGCAGGCGGTACTTTTATGCATTGAGCCGTTACATGCTATTGAGCAGTTACAGACACTTGAGACTTTGGAACTTCTTACCTTTTGGGATGATACATCATATGTCTTGGTTCACTATATGCTTATGAGCTAAGTCTCAGTTTTGGATCCGTATCTTTGTGAGCTGACACCTACTTGTGTCAAGTTTTGGTAGTGGCAGGAACACTTTGCCCCGTTGCCTGGGGGGTGTGCCTACTCATTGGCAGATGTTTGTATGACATACTTGGGTGTTGGATTTATGCTTATCGACCGTCATATGCTTATGCTATGCCCACATGATGTCGGCTTTGGTCTTGGCAATATCCGATTGCCTTGGGATCCGATTTTGGCACTGTTAGCTCTCTTTTACTGAAATCTGAAATTTATTACAGCAAGCATATATGTATGGATTGACATGGATTTTTCATGTTGAAACACTTTGAAATGATGTGCTTTCACTAGTATATGGTGGATAGTAGCTTTGTGTCCACTTTTCTTGCCATTTTTCCTTGATTTTGGTGATTTTTTTGGTCATTTTTTGCAGTAAGCAACAAGGAGTTTTGAACTGTCTACAGTCTTTCAACCTACATTATGGCGAGTTTGTCCACTGATCATGCTATTTTCAACATCACTAAGCTTGATGGTACGAATTACTCTTATTGGAAGAGTCAGATTTGGCAGGTGTTGGTGCTGAAATCGCAGATCAAATCTTTGAGGTTAAGCGGGCATCCGCCTGCAACTATGCCAGATGAGGAATGGCTTGAGCTTGATGAGTTATTCAAGTCCACCATTGTATTGTCTCTCATAGAACAACTTCACTACAATGTATTTGAGGAAGAACAGAGTGCATGGCAGTTGTGGGAAAAGATCAAAAATCTCTATGACAAGAAAAGTCCAGTGAGTCAGATGTATTGGCTGAAGCAGCTTATGGATCTACACCGCATGAAGGAGAACATGACTATGTCTACTCACTTGAGCCAGTTCCATGCTATACTCAAGAACTTGACTTCGCACGACATCACTTTTATAGAGGATGTCACTCCTGTTTTTTTGCTTGGTACTCTTAATGAGTCATGGGATGTATTTCGCACTACATTATGTGCCTCTACTGCTACCTTGAAATTATCTGATCTTGAAAGTGCTCTTCTACAGGAAGAGGTTAACCGTAAGAATTTGGATGCCTCTCGTGTGTCTCATGCTATGACAGTTAGAGGTAGGAATGATGGATATGGAAAGCATGGCAGTGGTAGTGGCCATGGACGGGATTCTCAAAAATCTCAGTCCAAGTCTTGTGGGAAGTCATGTAGCAAATCTCATGGCAGGAATGCAGATGTTACTTGTCACCATTGTGGGAAAAAGGGCCATATTAGGCCACAATGCCATGAATTGCGCAATGAAAGGCGCAAAGATAAGGGGAAAGACAAAGTGCAGGATAAGTCTTCTGATCGTAGCATAGTACTTGCAAAGTCCAGTGTTAAAATTGAAGAGATCAATGTTATGCAGCTTGAGGATGTTGATGATGATGATTATATCCTAGCAGCTTCTTCTAGTGCTTCGCAGATGACAGGGATACACTCTATACATACACAGTGTTGGCTCTTGGACTCACGTGCGTCCTTTCATGTGACACCTTACCGAGAGTGGTTTCATTCATACCGTATTGTTTCGGGTTTTGTGCACTTGGGTGATGACAGCTCTCTTAATATTGTGGGCATTGGTGATGTTAGGCTGCAGTTTCCTTCTGGCAGCAGTTTTGTTATGCAGGATGTACGTCATGTACCTGCTTTGACACGCAGTCTCATGTCACCTGGACAACTTGATGACATAGGTTATCATGTATCTTTTGGAGACTCTGCATGGAAGATCACTCGTGGAAAACTTGTGATTGCGAGAGGTGCCAAGGCTGGCAGTCTCTACCCCTTGATTGTATCAGCTTCTTCCCTTGATCATGTTTTGTCTGTGGGTTCTATCCCACATGTATCTCTTTAGCATGCCCATTTGGGCCATATGTCTTTGAAGGGAATGAAAATGCTTTCTGGTTTGCAGTACTTACCGCCCCTTGATTATGCATGTTTTGATTCATGTGAGCATTGTCTTTATGGCAGGCAAACTAGGTCTACACATAAGAAGTCTGGTAGGCCACGCATGAGTGATCCCTTGGCATTGGTACATTCGGATGTCTGTGGGTCCATGCCTTGTCAGTCTATGGGTGGTGCAAAGTATTTTGTTACGTTCATAGATGATTTTTCACGAAAAGTTTGGGCTTATCCCATTAAGCTGAAATCCGATGTCTTGGATGTGTTTCAGAGATGGCTTGCATTGGTTGAGAACCAGTCTGGGTATAGGCTAAAATGCCTAAGGACAGATAATGGGGGTGAGTATGCCTCACGTGCTTTTGAGCAGTTATGTGATGAGAGGGGTATTAAGCATCAGTTGACCACCCCCTACACCCCCTAGAATGGTTTGGCTGAGCGGATGAATAGAACCATCCAGGAGCATGTACGTAGTATGCTTAGTCATGCAGGCCTACCACAGAGCTTTTGGGCTGAGACAGTTAGTACAACTGTGCATGTCATAAATAGATCACCTTCTAGTGGTTTGGATTTCCAGGTTGCATAGGAGGTATGGACTGGAAAACCCTCCTCTTATGCGCATCTCCGTGTCTTTGGATGTGAGGCATTTTGCCATGTGCCCAGGGATAAGAGAAGTAAGCTGGATCCCAAGAGTGTCAAATGCATTTTCCTTGGTTATGGGGATGTAGACGAGATGGGTTACTGTCTCTGGGATCCGCAGGTGCAGAAAGTCATCCGCAGTCATGATGTAGTCTTCCATGAAGACAAGATGCATAGGAAGCCTGAGAGAGTTGTTGAGATCCACAGGGTCATATTTCAGGAGGAGTCAAGAGCTCCCACACAGCTAGTTGGATAGCCTACAGCTGCAGTAGATGCTCATGGTCAGGGCGTTGGACAGGTAGTTGGGCAGGCAGCAGAGCCTGCCGTGAGATGGTCTACTAGAGACACACGTCCACCAGATAGATTTCAGCCCTCGATGCATTATGTCTTGGTTATAGATGTAGGAGAGCCTTTCACTTATGATAAGGCTATGGGCATGGGTGACAGTCACTCTTAGGAGAGGGCTATGCAGTTTGAGATAGACTCCCTACATAAGAATGACAATTGGGATTCGGTTTCCTTGCCTACGGGCAAGAAGACTTTGCCATGCAAGTGGGTGTACAAGCTAAAAAGTACCCCTAAACACCCCAAGCCGGCATACAAGACTAGATTGGTAGCAAAGGGTTTCAAGTAGGAGCATGGTGTGGAATTTGATGAGGTATTTTCTCCTGTGGTTAAGATGACCACCTTGCGCTTAGTATTGGCTTTGGTTGCTCAGCTTGACTTGGATTTATACCAGATGGATGTCAAGACGACTTTCTTACATGGGGACTTGCATGATGAGATTTATATGGAGCAACCTAAGGGCTTTGCAGAACCTGGCACGGAGCACCTAATGTGCAAATTGAAGAAAAGTCTTTATGGCTTGAAACAAGCACCTAGGGAGTGGTATCATAAGTTTAATGTCTTTATGCAATCACAGGGCTACAGCCGGAGTGCTATGGATCCGTGTCTTTACACGAAGAAAGCTCATGATGGTTCTTTATTGATTTTGCTACTCTATGTGGATGATATGTTGATAGCAGGGAAAGATCATGACGAGCTAGATGCTCTTAAGGCTCAGCTCAAGAAGAGCTTTGAGATGAAAGATCTGGGACATGCCACTTACATACTTGGTATGCGCATTAGATGTGATAGGCATCAGGGACTCCTCTACTTGTCACAGAGGGAGTACATTAATAAAGTCCTTGAGCGCTTCCACATCCATGATGTAAAGCCTATTGGCTGTCCATTGCCTTCTTATGTGAAGGTATCATAGGCTGATTGTCCATAGATAGAAGAGCAGAAGGCCGAGATAGCCAAGATTTCCTATGCATCCGCACTGGGCAGTCTTATGTATGCCATGATAGCCACTCGTCCAGATATTGCCTTTGCAGTTGGTGTTGTGGCACGCTATATGGCTACACCTGGCAAGAAGCATTGGGATGCCGTGAAGGGTATCATGAGGTACCTGAAGGGTACTGCAGATATGTGCATATGCTATGGCAGCCAGGATACAAGAGTCGTGGGGTACACTGACTCTGATTATGTAGGACATGCAGACAATAGGAAGTCCACTTTTGGCTATGTATTCACCTATGTTGGAGATGCTGTTTCTTGGATGTCCAGGGTGCAGAAATGCACGACCCTTTCTACTACAGAGGCCGAGTATGTTGCAGCCCACTGAGGCTTGCAAGGAGGCCATTTGGTTGGGTCGTTTAGTTGCTGACCTTGGTATTGATGCTATCCCTACACTGCATTCGGATTCAATGAGTGCTAGCCAAGAATCCGGTCTTCCATGCGAAGACAAAACACATTGAGGTGAGGCATCACTTCATACATGGGGTCATTGAGGACAAGTCTGTTGATCTTGTCAAGATCTCAACTAACCAGAATCCTACAGATCTCCTCATGAAAAGCCTCTCTACAAAGCACTTTGCCTTCCTCAGGAGGTTGATGGGTGTGGGATGAGATGAGGTCTTTCCTCATCCTGTTGTACATGTGTGCATGTTGTACTGTCTTTTTTCTTTTTCTTTTCACTCCTCACTATGGCAGATTCACCTTTAAGTGGGAGGTTGTTGGGGGTAAAGGTGCCTTTGCCTAGCCGTCTATGTATTACTACACTGATAGTCACCACCACTACACACTGCAGGTGGCAGGCGCCCATCACCGTCACTTTATTCTTTATTCTTTTAGTGACATTTTGAATAAAGAAAGGCCCAGTCACACATTGTGACTGTTGGAGTTCCCATTTCTAGTCTCTCCCTTTCTTGCTCTTGCTCTCCCGCCATAGCTCTCGAGTCCAACCTTCAATCTGTTACTCCCTTTCAAGAAAGGGATGGGTACCCATGGGAATTTAGGATTTTGTATATAAAGTTCAAAAAGTGAATGGAAGCTCATTCTTTGGTGTGTGGCTAACAAAATCTCTTCTCTTCTTCTCTTCTTCTCTTCTCCTTGCTTGTGTGTGCTCTTGAGAGAGGGAGTGTGAGAGTGTGAGAGAGTGAGTGTGTGGGAGTGAGGGATCAAGAGGGTGAAGCTCTTCACCATCTCCTCTACCCTTATTCTCTTCTCTTCTCTTCTCTTGCGTGTGCAACTATGGTGGATGGAGCTTGGAGATGGAGGAGGCTTGAGGATATTTGAGCTAGCATCTAGGATCGTGGAGCTACTTGTGTGTGCGAGAGAGAATGCAACTCATGTTGACAGCAAGGTAAGCTCACTACACTCGTAGGATTGACGGCGCGTCGGCTAGGTGAGAGATAGCTATTAGAGCTCGCTTGGAATGCTTGAAACAATAAGCGGTCCATGGGTCTTGGCAGTTAAGCGAAGGCTTCCACATGCACTAAGCTTTTAACATTAACATTCAAAGGCATAGAGATAGGCTTGCAATTAGCTATACCATACTTCTTCAATATCCAATGCATATTGTCTTTGTGACAACCATATATCCTCTGGAGTCTTGATTATCTCTATATCGAGAAAATAACACAGCTCTCCCAAATACTTCATCTCAAATTCAACCTTGAGAAGACTCTTCACATTGTTAATTTGTGTCTCAATATCACCCATAATGATCAAAGCATATACATATATAGTAATGAACACAATACATGCATCACTTTTACATACATAGAGCTCTATGAAATCCAATGCTAACAAGGTATTTTGCAATCCTATCATGCCATGACCTAGGTACTTGCTTTAGCCCATACAAGGCCTTAGGAAGCTTTCATACATAATCTAGATAATTCTCATTCACATAACTAGGTGGTTGATGCACATTAACTTCCTCTTGCAACTCCCATTGCAAGAATGCATTCTTAATATCCATTTGATGCATGATCTAACCTTTTGATGTAGCCACTGCTATGACAACCCTTATAGTGGTGGTTTTAGCCATTGGAGCAAAAGTCTCCTCATAATCAATATCATGAGTTTGCACATACCCTTTGGCAATTATACATGCCTTATAGTACTCAATAGGTCCATCTGACTTATGCTTATTAACTTTGTAAATCCATTTGTAACCAATATCTTTCTTGTCTTTAGGTAAGGGTACTAACTCCCATGTGTCATTATCCATAAGTACATTCATTTCTTCATCCATAGCACAATCCCAATACTCATTACCCACACCATCGTCAAAACAATTGGGTTCCACATCTCACACAACCTTAGCCATGTATGTAAAGTGATGAGCTACATAGTTGTCATATGTCAATCATTGCATTGGCTTTCTCACTCTACTTGACCTGAGTGGACCTAGATCACTACTAGATGCTTTAGCATTCTCTAAAGCCTTCCGCATACCAAGTGTTTTAATAGATGGAATCCCAAACTTCTCATCCAAGCTCTACTTAGAGCCATTTGAATCAACATCAACATGAGAGAAATCTGATGATAGACTTGTCACAATAGGTGAGTCCCCAACTTTCTCTTTACCTTTTCTTGACATCTGTGATGTACTTGGTGGAGTAATATGTGACCTCAATCTACCACTCCCAAAGAAGTATGTCTAGGAGAATCTTGTGGCCCACTCAATGTCTATGATGACTATTAACCTATTTTCTACACAACCATACTCTTATGCTCATCAACACCAACAACTACATTTTGCTCATTTCTATACTAGCTACTCATTTAATCAAAAACATCCATGCTAACTCTTAGGTCATATGTAATAGGGTTATAACATCTATATACATTTTGCTCAAGAGAATATCCAACAAATACATATTTTTTTGCTTTGGGATTCAATTTATTATGCAACTCATTAGGAATATGCACATAAGTAATACATTCGAATACTTTCAGATGGGACAGATTTGACTTTCTACCCATTAACTTCTCTTTAGGTATTATATCATGTACAATAGTAATGGATGGCTTGTTCATAATGTATACAATAGTAGCAACTGCTTCAATGGTAATGAGGTAAGTTTCTTTCTTACATCAATGCATGAGCCACCTTTGCAATATGCCTATTTTTTTGTTTAGCAACTCCATTTTTTTGCGGATTATATCTACATATATATTGCCTTTATATACCATTTTTTAATAAAAAATCAAAAAACTCATTGGAGAGATATTCTCCCCCTCCATTTGATCTTAGGCATTTAATATGCAACCATATCTCCTTCTCAACCAAAGCTTTAAAGCCTTTAAAGTGAGTAAACACCTCACTTTTCTCACACATGAAGTAAACCTATACTTTGCGAGTATGATAATCAATGGAGGAAATATAATACTTACAACCACTCAAAGTTGTAGATTTTGTAGGACTCCACACATTAGAATATATCAATTCTAGTGGCTTTTTGCACATATGCTTTTCATGTGGAAACGTGTGTCTTGGTCGCTTTCCAAGTTGATGTGCTTCACATACTTTGTGCATCCCATCAACTCTAAACTTTGGTAAGACATCCACAATCTATTTTGGTTGCATGTCTTTCATGTACTGCACATTCATATGACCAATTCTCTAATGCCAAATTTTAATATGAGCCCTCACCACACCTGAACCATGTGTAAACATGGCAACATCCATTTCAAGTAGACCTACATCAAGAGTAGACAATATGCTAGCACATTTTCCTTTTGTGATCAACCTGCAATCATTTTTTAGATCTTCTACATAACAACTATCAGATTTGAATCAAACATGCGATCCCTATTCTACCATTTGACAAACAGAAACCAAAATTTTTGTAATATTTGGTATATGTAGCACATAAACAAACTACTTTGTTTTTCCATCCTACATACTCAAAGGAACATTTCCAACATGAGTAATGGGATGAGTTGTATCATCCCTTATCTCTACATAGCTTGGAGACTCTGGATTGCGCATCTCTCTAAACCACTCTACATCATTCTTTTATGAATCATCAGTAGCCATAGTGTTCATAAAGTGATGTATAACAAACAATTGTTCACTTCTATCATCATTGTTTGACTGCCCTCCTCTATTTTATTGTGTATCATAACTTTGATAATGACCACCATCTTGGCGTCTTCTTTGACTTCTACCTCTGCTAGTAGAGTAAAACACCTTTTCAAACTTTCTTTTTCCTTGAGAAGAAGAGGAATCAAAGCCAAGCTTATTCTCCTCAAGGATCAACATAGAAATCAAGTTTGCAAAATCAGAAGTATTATTCCTCATATTCATAGATGACCTGAAGCTTTTATATTCATTTCCAAGTCCACCTAAGCATGCGTGCATAACATCATCATCATCAACTACCACAGTGATAGATCCAAGGGCATCCATAATACTCTTGATCTTCAAGGCATAATCATTAATAGATAGATTCCATGAACTTATAAAATTATAGAGAAACTTTTAGTTCACTGAGACTACCTTGCCTTAGGATAGATTCGTTGAGAATCTTGCCCTTCCGCTTCCCTCAATTGGTGTGATGTTTTGACTTTCCAGACTTCCCATACATTAATTTTGAAAAACTTAGACTATTAGAAGCTGTGTTTTGAATAAGATAATCTATATTCTGTACCTTGACACCTTCTGAGATATATGGCTACGAATATCTCTATACGGAATTGCCATGTGTACCACCGTTATGGCTAGTTAAGTCTGGATCGAACTAGACATGTTTAAAGACTTGAGCAAGTCAAGCAAGTCAAGACTTGACTTGCAAGAGATTAAGGCCAAGAAAAGAATAAGCGTTAAGATTTTTAAAAGCTTCATAAAGAGGAGAAGTTAATGACCAGAATGTGCTCCCCCCTCCCCCCCCTTTCAACACGAATTTGTTGCCATAATCTTCTCCCCCCTAAATTTAGAAAATTGATAGACACAAAAAAAGCTTGAGATCTCTCTTTTCAATATCAATAGAAAACTTCAGCAATCTCCCTGTTTTATCAATTTTTTGACAAGAGGTTAAGATTGAAGCAAGATCACCTGAAAGCCAAGCGAATCAGTTATGGCATTGTTAAGCAAGCGATGATCAAGAACAAGCCTCACTCACAACCCAATAGTGAAATGTTAAGGAGTGCCGGTACTAGGAAATTGAAGTTGTTGATGTGTAACACAAAATGAAAATTTTAAATATTTTCACAAAACCAATACACGAACTCAAACAACCAAATATGCCTCTTGTAGCTCTAGTACACCTAATATTAAACACAAAGTAGAGCAAACGATAAATACCAAGATCAAAAACCTTGAGTCCAGAACAAAACACAAACACTTTGTACCTCTTCAAGATCGACATAACTAGTTGCGCTTCCAACATTTGAGCTTACACGAGGTCACTCAACACAAACTAGTCTCGAAAGACTCGTTTGTGACCCTCCACTCTCTCACACAAGATAACAAGTTGGAAATTAAGGGAAAGGGCAACGGCCCCTTGACCTTCTCTTTACCCCTTTATATAGTTTTTTGCCTTCACCTTCACACGTTGAGTTTTTGGAAGCCTTTTGATTGTTTCACTTTTTAAAACCTTTCAAAGCTTCTAATGCAATTGAAAAGACTTAAGGCTTTTGATTTTTCAAGATTTTTCAAAAAGCTTAACAATTGTACTTTTGGTCGTTCATGCTTCAAAAATGCTCTCATTCATCAAGCTTCCAATATGCTACCATAATTGCAATAGTTTTTTTGCATCACCATTCTATGACTCTTCTTCATCCATATAATCGTATCCATGATCTCGCACATGTCCTAGTACTTTGTAATCATCATTCTGACGTCCACCTTCACCATCATCTTCTTCCCTTGTACAACCTCCTTCTTAGCCTCCTCCACCTATTTTCGGATACTAAATAGGGGATGTCCTTCACATTAATCTCCACCACGATCAATCTCTCAATCTCCTTTTTACGAATATTTTGATTTTCTTCTAAGCACTTCTCATTTTGTTCCAACCCTCAAATTAATGCGTACCTTAAAAATCTTCAACTCTCTTTGAAATTCCATATCACATTTAATTTTCATGTGTTGATTGTCTAATCTTTTGTTGAGTCAGTCCACTTCAACGTGCTTTGCTTTTATGAGTTGTTCAATATGCTTCTTATTCTACATCAAGTACAACTTTGAGAGTAATCGCTTGGGTTTTTTAGTGATATTTTCTCAACCAATGGGGCATATGCGTTGTTTGACATTTGCATAGATCCCTGGTGCACAACTCTAGTAGATATTCGTGTGCCCACATGGTTTGAAATATGCCATGTTCTTATCATTGAATTGATCCAAGCATATAGCACATTCACGAGTCTACATTGGTTCTTTCTCAAACTGCTCACCAGCTTGCTTATCTTTCTTTAGAGCCTCTTGCTTACCCAACCATTCCTTCAAAATACTTTCTCTTTCGAGTTTGCCTCCTCCAAAGGAGCTCTCCATAAATCACAAAATCCAACTTCAAATATGGTAACCGATGTAACCATCTCCAACTTAAGTTGAAGAAGTCTCCTTCAAGGTCAAAAGTTCTAGCTCATGTTAACCCCCCCTTGAGTCTTCAAAGATTGAGATTTTCCATACATACCTGGTTTCGTTTATGCAAGGTGTCCTAGAGAACATGCTTTAAAAAATGTACATCCTACTTAAGCAAACATGATTTGAGAAGAGATGCAACATCGAATCCATGCAATGCAATCAAACAATGCAATCAAACAAGCAATGCTCCACATGAAAATTATTTGATGTACTAGAGAAATTGTGCCTAGCCTATCTACATGTGCTTTTGCATCATGCAACATGCAACATGGAAACACAGTGCCTAGACTATCCACGTGTGCGTGTGCGTCATGCAACATGCAAACATAGTTCCTTGTTTAAATTAAATCCTTAACCTCACCTCTCAACACTCAGGAAAACAAATATTGTACTCCGCTCCACCCACCCAAAATCTCATAGTCTCTAAAAAAAATATTGGTCCTCATGATTTTGACCAAGAAAATAACCCATCTCACAACTAGCGGCAACCTTCGTGACCCTCAAACTCACCCAACCACCTTTCCATTCAACTAGAGGTTCCTAAGTCAGTGATGAATATCCCAATTCTCGATGAAAGGTGCTCTCTCAAGTGCGTGTGCAACTAATTTTACTGCCTATAGCTCCATCGGGCCTCATCCGTGCTAATGCTCAATAATGTTGCAAAATGTGCATCAATCCAACCCTTGGCATGGAAGTTATTAATAAGATGAGGAGATGATCCCTGAGTGTAGTGTATTAGACAAGTGCAATGTGACGTGCTCGTGAACCCAAATTTCCTTGTGATGTGCAAGAGTCTCGATAAGAAATTAAACCTGTTCCAAAACATTCGGTAGCTACTAGCAAACTCTAACTCTAACCTATCCAAACAAACTCCAATCTCAACCAAGGCTATCAAGTTTCCACACTAAGAAATCCAAACAAATTGACAAAAACAAATCCTAAGCTAAACAACCCCCAAAAAACCAGCTACTACAAAACAATTGGTCTCCGATTTCAATGTTAGATATTCTATATGGCTCTCTCTTTTTTATTTTCTCAAAATTTCTCTCCTTTTATATGGCAATCATTATAGCTTCCTCAAAGATCCTTGGTTCCTTAATTTCCAATTTTAATCTCACCTCTCCTTGCAAATTTTCAACAAAAATGTTTTATTTTCAACATTTCAGGTCCTCTCTCTCCTGAGCATAGGGATGCATTCCAATAACCCCAAGGTCTGGTATACTTTAAGGCAAAAAAATCTATGGTCCGGTCTTTTAAAAAAATAAATTCAATTTTTCTCCAAAGGTCCTGGGAAGTTTCAATTTCCTTAAAATATTCAAGGAATGCTTGCTTGGTTGCTTCATATTCCATAGGAACACGAGGATTTATTTTTCTGAGATTTTTTTTCATAATCCTCAAAGCAATTTCATCCTTCATCCAACAATTGAGATTTCAAAAATTAGAGTTTCATGGTTGAGTCACTTATTCATCACTTGGATAATACATCCAAGCTCCAATTTTTTGAGGAATCATTGAGGATCCTCTTGTTTTTTGTCGTGATATTCAGGAAATGAACTAGTCATCAAAAAACAGTTTCAAATAATAAATCAATGCACAAATCACACACAAAGTTAACCTTTTTTAGCACTCCTCAATGGGGGCATCAAAAAAGAGATGTTAAGAGAGTGGTAATCGACAACAAGCCTCACTCACAACCCAATAGTGAAATGTTAAGGAGTGCCGGTACTAGGAAATTGAAGTTGTTGATGTGTAACACAAAATGAAAATTTTAAATGTTTTCACAAAACCAAGACACGAACTCAAACAACCAAATATGCCTCTTGTAGCTCTAGTACACCTAATATCAAACACAAAGTAGAGCAAACAATAAATACCAAGATCAAAAACCTTGAGTCCAAAACAAAACACAAAGACTTTGTACCTCTTCAAGATTGACATAACTAGTTGCACTTCCAACATTCGTGCTTACATGAGGTCACTCAACACAAACTAGTCTCGAAAGACTCATTTGTGACCCTCCACTCTCTCACACAAGATAACAAGTTGGAAATTAAGGGAAAGGGCAACGGCCCCTTGGCCTCCTCTTTACCCCTTTATATAGTTTTTTGCCTTCACCTTCACACGTTGAGTTTTTGGAAGCCTTTTAATTGTTTTAGTTTTTAAAACCTTTCAAAGCTTCTAATGCAATTGAAAAGAATTAAGACTTTTGACTTTTCAAGATTTTTCAAAAAGCTTAACAATTGTACTTTTGGTCATTCATGCTTCAAAAATGCTCTCGTTCACCAAGCTTCCAATATGCTACTATAACGGCAATAGTTTTTTTGTATCACCATTCTATGACTCTTCTTCATCCATATAACCATATCCATGATCTCATCCATGTCTAGGCACTTTGTAATCATCATTCTGATGTCCACCTTCACCATCATCTTCTTCCCTTGTACAACCTCCTTCTTAGCCTCCTCCACACATTTTCGGATACTAAATAGGGGGATGTCATTCACATTAATCTCCACCACGATCAATCTCTCAATCTCCTTTTTACAAATATTTTGCTCTTCTTCTAGGCACTTCTCATTTTGTTCCAACCCTCAAATTGATGGATATTTGTGTGCCCACATGGTTTGAAATATGCCATGTTCTTATCATTGAGATGATCCAAGAATATAGCACATTCAAGAGTCTGCATTGCTTCTTTCTCAAGATGTTCACGAGCTTGCTTATCTTTCTTTAGACCCTCTTGCTTATCCAACCACTCCAAAATCCTTTCCCTTTCGAGTTTGACCTCCTCCAAAAGAGCTCTCCATAAATCACAAAATTCAACTTCAAATATGGTAACCAATGTAACCATCTCCAATTTAAATCGAAGAAGTCTCCTTCAAGGTCAAAAGTTCTAGCTCATGTTAACCCCCCCCCCCCCCCCTTGAGTCTTCAAAGACCGAGTTTTCCATACATACTTGATTTCGTTTATGCAATGTATCCTAGAGAACATGCTTTGAAAAATGTACGTCGTGCTTAATCAAACATGATTTGAGAAGAGATGCAACATTGAATCCATGTGATGGAATCAAACAAGCGATGCTTCACACCAAAATAATGGATGCACTGGATAAATTGTGCTTAGCCTATCTACATGTGCTTGTATGCCATGCAACATGTAAACATAGTTCCTTGTTTAAATTAAATACTTAATCTCACCTCTCAATACTCATGGAAACAAATATTGTACTCCACTCTGCCCACCCAAAATCTCACACTCTCTCAAAAAAATATTGGTCCTCATGATTTTGACCAAGAAAACAACCCATCTCACAACTGGCGACAACCTTCAAGACCCTCAAACTTATCCAACCACCGTTCCTCTCAACTAGAGGTTCCTAACTTGGTGATGGATATCCCAATTCTTGTGCATGTAAGAAACAATGCATGCATAATGAAAGGTGCTTTTATTGCATAGAGTTGTAGTGGGCCTCATGCCATGTTAGTGCTCAACAAATGTGCAAAACGTGCATCAACCCAACCCTTCACATGGAAGTTATTGATAAGATTAAGAGTTGACCCCCTAGAGCAGTGTATTAGACAAGTGTATTCTAACTCATTTACACTAGGAGAGAGAGAGAGAGAGAGAGAGAGAGAGAGAGAGAGAGAGAGAGAGAGAGAGAGAGAGAGAGAGAGAGAGAGAGAGAGAGAGAGAGAGAGTGTGTGTGTGTGTGTGTGTGTGTGTGTGTGTGTGTGTGTGTGTGTGTGTGTGTGAGAGGGAGAGAGAGAGAGGTAGAAGGAGATATTGGTAGGGAGAGAAGAGGGAAATAGTAGGATAAGAGAAGGAACAAAAGGGAAGAAGAGGAGGAGATAAAGGAGGACAAGAGAGAGGGAAGGATAGAGGTAGGAAGAAAAGAAGAGGAGAGGAGAGAAAAGGAGATAAAGAAAGTGAAGAGGAGAAAATAGAAAAGGAGGAGTGCTACAATGACTTTGATGACCAACATCACACCACGAGGAGACCAACGACATCTGGCAAAGATCCATCTCTTCCCCTAGCTTGCAAAGGTCTTTTCTGCATCCCTAATCTCCCTCCCTACCTTATGGGGATCCCATCTAGCATCTCTCAAGATTCTCACAACCATCACAACGACCCTATCTTTCCCTTGCAAGATTCTATTCCATAAAGACCCTACCTAGTCATATGGGTCTAGCAACTAACATAGTCAAGTGCTGATGAAATTGGAAGCCTAGTATGCAAGAGGTTGCACATCCATCATGGCCCCAAAGAAGTGAATCTCTTGAGTGGAAAGTGCTTGAGCCACAAATGGAGTTGCAAGTGTGGACAATGCACCATCACTTGTGAACTGATCCCAAGTACCTTTTGTAGAATTTAAGATTCCTTTAACACAAAACATGGAAATATAGAAAATTTTCTTATAAATGAGTACTTCATAGTTTAAGGAATAAATTTTGACATAAAGGAAGGGATGAAAAAGGAATTATTTATTTAAGGTATTAATTTAAGAAAAAGAGCACATGGAAAATTTTAAATGCTAAAGTTTTTTATCTTTCCTAAAGGGGAAGAGAAACCAAATTGGAAGGTTGAAAGATTGTCTACTAGGTTAAATCCTTCTTTTGATTACAATCCTATTTGTGGCTTCAACAATACTTGCAAAAGATTTCTTAACGTAGTTGGAAAGACATGATTGTACAATTTAGGATCTTAATTAAATCTGATTTATAACAAGATTGAAAAATCACACTAGACCTTCCCCAAGGCTAGTTGTGGATCCGGGGTTGGTCTTTTACTTCCTTAGAGACCTCAAATTGTCCCTGATAGTAAGAGATCACTTTATAGGGAATAATTAGGCAGGGGGAGGTGAGGGTTCTAGTAGGGAGACTCTAGTTGGTAAACCCCTTAGGCTCCTAGGAACTACCCAACCCCTCAGTGACTCAAGATGAACTTCGTGAGAGCCCTATTACTAGTTAGGAGTGGAATCTTTGTGGAAATAAGACCTTTGGTTTATTCTCCCATGTGGGTAGAAGGTGGACTTGTGCAAAACTCTTCAAGATAAATAGAAGTTTTTTTCGAAGGATTGTTTTCTTTTGTTTGAGTATCATGACCCTAAATTACTTGAAAGAAACCTATGCTCTAAAAGGTTAATAAAAGAAGTTGGTTTTATATGTTTAAACATAAATATGTTGAGGAATTAGTTAACTAAAGCTGACTAACTGTGACGTGGTCACCTGAGTCGCTTTCTCGTTGGCACATTCTTAGTAGCCCATTAAGAGATATCCTAAACAACGCTATTAGGGACTCCATGGAACACCTTGGAGTTTCTTGTTTAGGCTCGTTTGAGTCTTTCTCACAGTGGAAGTTTTTGGTCATTCCCACAAGGATCGACCTGAGTTTTGGTTCCTAATATTGGCCAAGTCACCTATCAATTAGTTAGCATCAATATTTCAAGTTCCCACTTCTCACAGGATTACTCAAACTAAATCAAACTTGCATTGCACTTGGCCCAAAGAGAATGGGAGATAAAGGGGAGGGTAGCACATTGGCCCTTTTTTCCCGTAAGGCAAAATCCCATTTCGACCCCCTAAAATGATATAAGTCAGGTTTTTCTAATATCTAATGGCCATTTGTTTTGCCTATTTACTAATGTAATTTTTATGAGAAAAACTCTCGACTAACTGAGACCACCTAGCCATATGTTTGGACCCATCAGGGACCCATCCACCCACTTTTCTCAATAGAGTATTTTTAATTACCTAATTACCTACCACTTTAGGTTTGACATATAAAAATATATTCCTTGATTATCTTTTGGCATAGGTTTGTCACATGTCTTTATTTCATGATACAAAAACTATGTAAAGTAATTCTTTCTCAAACAGTTCATTTTAAAAAATATCATTTTACAATGTCTCTTGTCCTGATTGGATATAATATCAACCCGAATGGGACTTCTAGAGAACTATCTAGGTTCAAAGGGTAATTGACAGTTCATAAGAGTCAGAAATTTGTGACCAGGGACCCTTGGTATCCTCATCTCCTCTTGCCAACTAGACTTCCCTATGACATGACCTTTCGTGTTGTGATTGGTCTATACTCACTGACATGAAAACAAAAATCCCTTGGAGTAGGTTTTATTCATGCTAATCTTGAGGAGGTCTAGTGTCATTAGGAAACACTACCTCAGTCGACATCCTGTGCTTATATGAATATGCGTTAGTCACAATGATCTATAGCCGATTATCCATCTTTTATCTTAATAATTTAAGAAAAATAGAATCTAATTTATAACCACAAAAGCTTAGTATTCTACATATTGATTTTAATGAATTTCCTTCCAAGAAAATCCTTTTCCTATAATAACAATATCAGGGCTAAACTTTAGCATAAGTGGCAATAGCTTCCAATAATCCTTTTGGATTACTCTTCCTATTGGGATCTAGCCCAATATAAATTTTAACAAGGGTTTATTCTTCAAACTTCCATTGTCGAGAGTCTGGACAACCCATTAGTCCTTACAAGATTGCTAAAGGACTTCTATAAGCAAATTTTTGTGATGATTTTTTTCCTCTTCTTAACGGAATTATGTAGGTCCTTGTCTAGTGATAATTCACTAAATTCAATACCCTTGGACGTTTTGTTGTAGAAAGTTTTCTAATAATTTCATCTCAAGTTTTTTCAAGGGATTAGCATTCATATTTATCAATCAGATATTCCATCAGTTTAATACAATTGAGATTCAAAATTTTAACTATCTAAATCTTTCTTTTTGCAAAAATCATAGTCCCCAAATCTAGTTCTTAGTAGATCCTATTTGATGCAATAAAAGTATAAATTCTTTCGGGTAGTGTAGTAACTGTAAGAAGCTGGGAATACTTAGAATGCTAATGATATGCCATGTCACATTGACACTGGTATATAAGGAGAGAAGTTGTAATTTTTCACATTCTTTTTGACATATCAATACAATTACAATCTTTCTCTCCCTTCTTGCTTCAAGCTTCCATGGCTTCTTCATCTTTCCTGTCTTTCTCTCTCCAATTCTAGTCTTTCTCTCTCCTCGTCACTCTATTTCTCTCTCTTCCTGCAGTCTTTCTCTCTCCTCTGCAGTCTTTCTCTCTCCTTAGTTCTCTCTCTGACAAGTGGTATCAGAGCTTCAGTCTTTGATCCATTATTTTCTTCCATTTTCACTCTCATTTTCCTATTTCAAAACCAATTTCAGAAAAAAATGGTACAAGACAGTGACTAGTGGAGTGTTGCAGGACAACTACAGTTAGCAATGACTACATCTGAAGATATCCAAGGTCAGATATGGCGGGTAAAGGCTTAAATGGCTGGACGTCATCAAATTTTATGCAAAAATGGAGGTAACTAGGGTAAAGGATGTTTAACCGGGCTTAGTTTGAGAACAAACTGTGGTTACTTTGAAAAGAGGGGTTTCTCTTTCCCCTTTCCTGGAAATTCCTGCAGGTTTCATGGAGGTTCAGCCCCAAGATCTACTCATATCTCTCTTACCTCAGATCTTCTTGACAAAATCTACCTGGAATAGATCCCTGACTTCAAGAGCTTCAGATTGAGCATAAGATTGCTCAAGATTGGGCAGCATACAGGCCAGAAACAGCCCCGAAAATTGCGGCGCAATTTTCGGGCTGATTCCAGCCCTGCCCTGCTCCAAGCTTGCTTCCTCTCAGCCTTGGCACTCTTCTTCATCCATTCCAGGCATAAATCTTCAGCCACATTGAGATTCTCAACAACATTTGAAGATTCCTCAGCTCCCTTGAACCCTAGGTGAACAGTCCATGGACAGCCATGAAAGCTTCAGCCCAAGCTTCCATTTCTTGACAATTTCTTGAAGATTCTTCATCCTTTTGGCCCGTGGAATCATTTCAGCAAGGATTCTTCAACAAATTGCAAGGATTAAGCACGGGATGGCTTAAGATTGAAGATCAAGAGCTTCTATGGAGCAAAATTTTGGAGGAAACGGGTTTAATGCTTCAATTCCAAGCATTTGAAGCTTCAAGATTGGTCTCTACCATCAGATAAGCAAGCTTCATGGATTATTTTGCTAACATTGGACAACCGGAAGCCCTATCAAGCATTTGGCAAGTTATTTTCAGCCATGTCAAGGTATTTCTCTTCAATTTTTAATCTCTCTCATTAATCCAATTGCTGAGCTTAAGCCATTTGACTGAGAGATTAAAGAATTGAACATTTTCATCAAATTCTCAGCCAACCTTTGCTTGAATTCATCTATTCATGAATGCAATGCTTGCCTAATGCATATTAGCTTCAATCAGTGAATGAAGGGCCTTAATCTGAGATTTCAGCATAACATTTGAATCCTATGGACTGAATACATTGATTGATTCCTTTGCTTACTCTAATCCAATTGATTGGTTGATTCTCTTTTGCCTAAATTGGAAAATTGTAAAGGGTAAGTACTAGCAATCAGTGAGTCACTGAATTGCATAGATAAAACCCTTCTCCCATCTCAAGTTCTTTTATCTCAATCAATTGCATCTCATGAAAGGTTGAATGAATATTTTTCAAATGCATATCATGCTGATTGCTTAGTACACTAGCCTCTGCCATGTTGATATTCCCACCGAGAAAAAAGGTGGATGCCGGGGAAGATAGTGGGACAAAAGAGAGGTGACCCTCCCTCACTATCGAAGATCATGAAGGGGTGCAACCAACCGACCCGGGGGGAACTTTGCCCACCTCCCGGTGATTCGGAGCCCGTGTAGGGAGCCTGTCCTGCCGTTTTATCCCTCACATAGGTACAGCGAGTGGAGAATTGAAGATTGAAGACTTTCCAACGACTCAAGTACCTACTGGAGTAAAACAGGGTAAAACAGGGCATTTTCAGGTTACCCACAGGGTATTTACAGGTGGATACAGGTACACCCTTTGATACTGAAGTACAGGTGCAGGTACTACAGGGTACCCATAGGTCCCATATACCCCTTTGCAGGGTTTGGTAGCCATTGGAGGTTACTTTCTTGCATTACAGGGTCAAAACAGGGCACTTACAGGTCTAAACAGGGTGCAGGACTGGACAATTCAGACTCTGAAATTCAGTTACAGAATTTTTTTTCCTAAACCTGTTATAGCGTGCTATAGCTCATCTCGAAGAGGGCATTGTAAGCTTCGATTCGCACAAAAAAGTTTTGCAATCGAAGTTTTCTAGCCAAAGTTATAGCCGTTTTACTGACAGGGGGTACTGCAGGACTGCACTAGTATGGCAGGGCATAAAGGCAAAAATAAGGTCCAGGAGGACTATGCACAGCAAATCAGGGATTCTATGATGGAAAGCACACTTCAAGAGAACCTTGAAGAGCATCAACAAGGAGAGATTAGTATTCTCAATGACGCTTTATATGCCCATGAACTAAGACATAAGGAACGTCATGAAGCTATTTTGTCAGCAATGGAGCATATGATTTTATCATTTGGTCAAACAAAGTCTACAATGGAGCAAATGGTTTTATCTCATGGACAAACGAAGTCTACGCTTGATAAGTTGATGGAATCAACTACCCAAACCAAGGCTTCCATTGATAAATTAGTAGAATCCAATGCTCAGCTTATGGCAAAATTTTCTCAATTGATGCCATCGCAAACAGGATCAAAAGAAGCTAATGAGAAGGCTTGTTCAAACAATGACCCTTCAGTCCCACTTCAGCCATCCAACCAAAATGGTTATGGAGATGGAATCATTGGAAGAAGAGGTATTCCCAATAGTCAGTATGAAGTAGGAGAAGCTTCACAAAGGCATGATGACTATTTGGGCAGTTTGAACGGCGCCAATACTCAAGCTTTTGGACTGCATACTCAGCATTCTAGGGGTGCTTTACCAACAGGAAGATTACAGGGTAATTCTTAGCCACCTGTTGGAAGATTTCAATCTCATTTTGGGGGTTCTGTACTTAGAAATTCCGATCAGCCAGTTTTGGGACAGCAACCTTTCCATGATAGAGAATTCAAGGATAAAATTGTTTTATCCAAATTCAATGGCCAGTCATCTTCACCATCAGAATTAGAGGAATGGACTTCTAAGATGGAGTCTTATTTCGACATATTTCCTAAAACTGATGACATGAAGATACATTTTGCCTCCCTCCACTTAGAAGGATTTGCTCACACTTGGTGGAGGTATATCAAGAAAGAGAATGTACTTATTGAGAATTGGGAAGCTTTCAAGGCACTTATGGCTGAAGTCTTTGTTTCACCTCTTGAAAAAGAGAAGTTAGAACGAAGATGGTATAACTTGGAACAAAGGAGCCTAAATGTAAGAGAATATACAAACCAATTCCTCAACTTGACCATGTATGTGGAAAACATCAGTGATGAGGCCAAGTTACACAAGTTCATGTATGGTTTAGAACCATCCTTGTCAGCTGATGTTATGGCGCAGAATCCTACTTCACTTTTCAAGGCTATTGAGCTTGCAGAGCGCTTTGGAAGGAAGTATAGGAAAGAGTCTTCATTTCAGCCAAGTTATGGACAGCCAAGGACTGTTTTAAAGCAAGTACAAGTTGGTAACAATTATGGCAGCAACTATATGCCTAGTGGGAGCTTACGGATACCAACTTATCCTCCATTTAATGCTTCTAGGCTTCAAGGCAATTTCAGGACAGCAAACAGTCCAAAGGTTGAATTTAAGCAAGGTGACAATAAGCCTAAGTCTACTTCAGCCAATACAAATTCTAGAAATATTCCCATGGATCTTTACAAGGAAAGAAAGGACAAAGGCTTATGCTTCAAGTGTGGAGAAAAGTATACTCCTGACCATGCTTCAAAGTGTGTATACAAAAATGCCAAGCCAAAAATTCAGAGTATGCTAGTTCTTGAGGACCTTGAAAATGACATAGATGAAGTTAATGCAGTCCCAATCAATGCTGAAAATGAAGATTTCGAGGATGATGGTGGACAGGAGTACTTCTATGATCCATCTGACTTTTTTCCTTTTGATCCAGGCGGTGATATCCCATTTGATCCTGGTGGATTTTGTAATGAGTTGCATGCTGCCACTAATTGTTCTATCTCTATGGATGCTTGGACGGGATCTAAGGACCCTAATACACTTCGTATGAAGGGAAGCATATGTGGAAAGCCAGTGTTCATCCTGATAGATAGTGGCAGTACCCACAGTTTTGTCAATAAATCCATTATGTACAAGTTGAATTGTGTTCCCACCGATTTACAGCAGCCCATTAGAGTACAAGTGGCTAATGGTGAAGAGGAAATCAGCACACAGATTTGTCCACAGGTTTCTTTGCAGATGGCTGAAAATTTTGAAGTCAAAGTAAACCTGATCACTTTGGAAATGGGGCCCATAGATATTGTACTTGGTTGTGATTGGTTGATGACCTTAGGCAGGATTACTATGGATTTCTCACAGTTATATATGGAGTTTTTCTCCAATGGACAGCTTATCCATTTACAGGGGATCCCTAGTAAATCTGATTTTCAGCTTATCACCATTCAACAACTCAAGAAAGAGTACAAGAAGCGCTCACAGATATTTGTATTGCATTTGAACAAAGAAACACAGGATCAGCCCAATAATTCAGCAAACCATCCAGCCTTGACAGCTCTTCTTGAGGAGTACAGAGATCTATTTGAAGTACCTACTTCATTGCCTCCTAAGAGAGCGGTGGATCACCCCATTGATTTGGAACCCAACTCAAAGACGATCAATAAGCCACCTTACAGATTATCAAAATGTGAACGAGAGGAAGTAGCCAAGCAAATCAAAGAGCTTCTTGAAATGGGATTCATTGAACCAAGTTCTTCACCGTATGCATCCCCAGTCCTGTTAGTCAAAAAGAAAGATGGATCTTTCAGAATGTGCATTGACTACAGGGATCTCAATAAGATAACAGTGAAGAACAGGTATCCTATACCCAGGATAGATGATTTGCTTGATGAACTTAAGGGGGCTCGATTCTTCACGAAGATTGATTTGAGATCAGGGTATCATCAGATTCGCATGAGAGAGGGTGATGAGGTCAAGACTGCTTTTAGGACTGATCGTGGGCTTTACCATTTCTTGGTGATGCCATTCGGCCTTACAAACGCTCCAGCTACCTTTCAAAGCCTGATGAATAAGATTCTACAACCTTTCCTCTTTCAGTTTGTCTTGGTGTTCTTCGACGACATTTTGATCTACAGCAAGACTTTTCAGGATCATTTGTCGCATATGAGGAAGGTTTTTGATGTGTTGAGACATCATAAGCTTTTTGCTAAGGAGAAGAAGTGTTCTTTCATGCAGACTGAAGTGGAATACTTGGGACATATAGTTAGTGAAAAAGGAATACATGCTGATCCCAAGAAGGTGCAATGCATAAAAGATTGGCCAACACCTACTACTACTACCTCTCTTAGAGGATTTCTTGGTCTATCTTCATTCTATCGCAGATTTATAAAGCATTATGCGGCAATTGCAGCCCCTTTAACTGACAGGTTGAAGAAAGAGGCTTTCTTTTGGGATTCTCTTGCAGATAGCAGCTTCAACCAGTTAAAGAAATTACTTACCTCCGCTCCTATTCTTGTATGCCCGGATTTCTCTAAAGAGTTTACTATACAATGTGATGCTAGTGGCCGTGGCATTGGGGCTGTTTTGCTTCAAGAGCATGGAGTAATTGCATTTGAAAGCCGTAAGCTTACTGATAAGGAGATGGCCATGAATGTTTATGATCAGAAAACGTTGGCTATTCTGCATGCAATCAAGAAATGGCACCATTACTTATATGGCAGCCGATTCAGAGTGCATAGTGATCATCGCGTACTCAAGTATTTCCTTACTCAGTCAAATCTTACTCCAAAGCAACGACGATGGGTAGCAACATTACAAAATTATGACTTTAACATCACTCATACAAGGGGCAAAGATAACATAGTGGCTGATTCTCTCTCTCGTATGTGGGCCTGCAAAGTATCAGCCATGACGGAATTACATAGTGATTGGATTGAAGAGCTACAAGAGGCATATCTCTTAGATGAGGAATTCAGCCAAATCTTTCAGAAATTACAGCAAGGTCTCATGGAAGAAAACTCACATTACCAGCTTAAAAATGGTCTTATTTGGTGGAAGGGCAAGATTGTTATTCCCTCTACTTCTTCTTTCAAGCGAAAAATTATGGAGGAGATGCATTCTTCGCCTTTAGTTGGACACTTGGGAGTTTTCAAGACTTATGACAGGATCAGCAAGAGCTTTTATTGGAAAGGACTGTGGAAAGATGTCAAGGACTTTGTTATGAAGTGTATGCCTTGTCAGCAAAATAAGGATAGAACCCATAAGCCAGGGGGTTTATTGCAGCCATTGCCTATTCCTACGGGTAAATGGACTCATATTACTATGGACTTTATCACTGGCTTACCTACTACCAAGAAGGGGTGGAATAGTATTTATGTGGTGGTTGACAAACTCACCAAAGCAGCTCATTTTATCCCAACAAAAATTCAGTTTACTGCTTCTCAGGTGGCCAACCAGTTTATGGAGCATATTTTCAGATTGCATGGATTATCGCAGGTGATTGTCAATGATAGGGACTCAAAGTTTATGAGTAACTTTTGGCAAGCGGTATTTACATCTATGGTTACCAAGTTGGCTCCATCTACGGCTTATCATCCCCAAACTGATGGACAGATAGAGAGAGTTAATAAATGGTTGGAGACTTATCTTCGCCATTTTTGTTATGATGTCCAAACCTCATGGGATTCTTGGTTACACCTGGCTGAGTTTGCTTATAATAATTCCACTCATGCGAGCATAGGAGTTTCACCCTTTGAGGCTTTGTATGGTTACAAGGTGCCCCTACCCACAGTCATTTTTAACGAAAAGATCAACCCTCATTGGAAGGAAGAGTTGGATAGAATGCAGACCCTTCTTCAGCAATGCAAGGTGAATCTAAGGAAGGCTCAAGATCAGATGAAGATGTATGCTGATGAGAAGAGGAGGCCTTTAGAGTTCCAGGAAGGAGAGCTGGTTTTGTTGAAGGTGCCCAAATCCAAGTATTCTACATTGAAAGATGGATCCAGTAATAAGCTTGCCCACAGATTCTATGGCCCTTACAGGATCCTTAAGCGGATTGGAGATTTGGCATACAGACTAGAGCTTCCCTCTTCTACAAAGATTCATAACGTCTTCCATGTTAGTCAGCTCAAGCCCTATTATGGTGATCCAGTGGATTTAGTTGATGAGCTGCCACCTATTGATGAAGATGGTATCGTTCAGTACATCCCAGAGGCTGTTATAGGTCAGCGTGAGAAGAAGCTTCGATCACATTCTATTGTGGAATATTTGATTAAATGGAGAGGTTTACCCTCTGAAGAGGCTTCTTGGAGACCTGATTCAATATTGGATGAGTATCCATACTTGAAGGATACATTGGTGGCTGAAGCCTATTGCTTATGGAGCTAGTATTGGTGCAGACTAGTTCAGGACAGCACGCTATTTTAGAACAATTTTTGTCGTACTTCATTTTCAGAATTGAGCTATCTACATGAGCTTAAAGTACTCTTCAAGAGCTTCATTTTGATATGTGGTACACCTCATTTGGACACTTCTATCAAAAGTTATGGCTGATTTGGTCTAGCAGGGACTGTTATTTCAGCAAGCTGTCTACTTTCTTCTGGAACTATTTGTTGAAGATTCTATGGCTCCAATGGCTTCTAAGGTTCTTCAAATCATGTATATAGCAGGGTCCACTTTCCGTACTTCAAATTCAGCCCTTGTAATGATAATTCTTCACTCATTCCCTATTTGTAAAGCTGTAAAACAGGTAGTACTCTGTTCCATCCATCTTTTCTTTAGCTCTTTCTAGTTTTGTTTTTGGGGACAAAAACTTTTGGGAAGGGATGGATTGTAAGAAGCTGGGAATACTTAGAATGCTAATGATATGCCATGTCACATTGACACTGGTATATAAGGAGAGAAGTTGTAATTTTTCACATTCTTTTTGACATATCAATACAATTACAATCTTTCTCTCCCTTCTTGCTTCAAGCTTCCATGGCTTCTTCATCTTTCCTGTCTTTCTCTCTCCAATTCTAGTCTTTCTCTCTCCTCGTCACTCTATTTCTCTCTCTTCCTGCAGTCTTTCTCTCTCCTCTGCAATCTTTCTCTCTCCTCTTCTTCTCTCCTTAGTTCTCTCTCTGACAGTAACCCCCTTGTTTCAATAATGATTCTTTCAGGTAGTGCAACAATAATTTTTTCGAGTAGTGTCAATAATAATAATTCTTTCGGGCAGTGTCAATAATAATCCTTTTTGCAAAAATCATAGTCCCCAAATCTAGTTCTTAGTAGATCCTATTTGATGCAATAAAAGTATAAATTCTTTCGAGTAGTACATCTCTTTGCCATAAAAATTAATATGGATGTATTTTTTCTTTACTAGTCTATGATATGATGATCTCTTTGCCATATTTAATATTCAAAATAATAGTCAAATATGAAACTTGGGATTTACGATAAACACTTGGTTGTTGTTGGTATTCACATCTTCGTTTGTAATTAGATTACTTGCCATTCCACTTATAATGGTCGCACCAGAAGTGTTATTAATAGCTCCTCCTTCCACGACCTTCGTAATTTTTCTCTTCAAGGCCATGGTCTTTCATCAAGAAACTGCATAGAACACTTCGATAAGAGAGCTATGGGCCATCTCAATTGTATCAATAGAGATGGCGAAAATAGGAATTGAGAAGAAATCGAGTAGAGTCTCGATTCTACAAGGGACTAAAGGTAGAAGAGATTGGATTCAACTTAGAAAGGTGGCAGAGCATCTCTCTTGTCTTCACAGTAAGAATTATCTCTCTCGCTCTTCTCTTGCCTCTCTCTCTCTTGCTCTTCTCTCTTGATTTGAGAAGGGTCTATTCCCCTTCTTCCTGCTAATGTCCTCATCAATGGCTCCTCATGCCCCATATTTATCATTTAATTGAAGGGAGGGGGGTCTCATGAGTTGTGGCCAAGAAGAAGAGTTCTTTATGGAGGGTATCTTGCAAATCTAGCTATCTAGAAGCTTTCGATATGCAATATGATGTTAGCGATCTGTTCTTTGAGGTCTAGAGAGGTTGTTAGAGATGACATGACTGATTTGCCTGGTTTTTGAGTGATTTTGCTGCAATCTGGGCCTCTTGCCAAAGTGAGGAAAGGGGGAGATTGCTTTAGTTTCCTACTAAGATTGAGAAGAGATATCTCAGGTTTTTTTGTGTCTATCAATTTTCTAAATTTAGGGGGGAGAAGATTATGGCAACAAATTCGTGTTGAAAGGGGGGGGAGGGGGGAGCACATTCTGGTCATTAACTTCTCCTCTTTATGAAGCTTTTAAAAAGATTAAAAATTTTTCTTTTCTTGGCTTTAATCTCTTGCAAGTCAAGTCTTGACTTGCTTGACTTGCTCAAGTCTTTAAACATGTCTAGTTTGATCCAAACTTAACCAACTATAACGGCCATACACATGGCAATTCCCGTATAGAGGTATTTGCAGCTATATTGATCTTGTAAGTTGTCGAGGTACAGGATATAGATTATTTTATTTGAGACATTACTTTTAATAGTCTAAGTTTTTCAAAATTAATGTATGGGAAGTCAGGAAAGTTGAAACATCACATCCTCTTCCCCTTAGAGGATTCAAGATGTCCTCATCTCGAATGAAACTAGGGGTATGGCTACATAGTGATTTTTCATCAACCCAGGTGGCATCCGCTTGAGGATAGTCTTTCCCCACTAGATGAGATATTCCCTAAGGGTTTTACTTCTTAGAACCTTCTCTTTCTTGTCAAGTATCCTATCTAGTTGAAGTTCAAGGACCCCTTGACTTGGCATGGCATCACAAGTTGTTGGTCGTTAAGTACATGATTAGGGTTAGGAACATAGACTTTCAATAGATTGACATAGAATACATTATGCACTTTCAAATTGTCGAGGAGTTGCAGCTTATAAGCATTAGGTCCTAAACATTTTAGCACCTTATATGGTCCACAATATCTGGGACTTAGCTTCTTGTATTCTCCCAAAGATGAGGAAATTTTATTTGGGCGAACTCAAATAAAAACCATGTCACCTTCTTTGAAAATGTGTTCCTTCCTTTGTCAATTAACATATGCTTTTTGTTTATCCTTGGCAACTTGAATATCTTATCTTATAGCCTTTACTTGCTATTCCATTTCTTCCAACATTTTCTTAGATGCTTCTACCCATAGGGTAGGATCAAAAAACTTTAGTGGCATAAGACAAGCTTACCCATATAATGTCTAGAAACGAGTCATTTGAATACTTTGATGATATGATGCATTGTAGGCAAATTCAACTAAGGGTAGGTATTAGATCTACTGCTTAGGTTTCCTGTTGTAATAATATCTAAGTATATCCTCAATAACTTGATTAACCCGCTACAATTGGTTTGGGGACGGTAAGCAGTACTAAAGAAGAGCTGGGTTCCTAGAGCTTCAAACAAACTCTTCCAAAAGTTTGATGTGAAGAGAGAATCATGATCACTCATGATTCTTTGGGGTAATCCATGTAATCTAAAAAATTCCTTAATGAAAATTCCGGTGACATCGAAAGCCTTGTAATTGGTTTTTATAGGAATAAAGTGTGTGACTTTTGTCAACATATCAATGACTACCATAATTGAGTTATATCCTCCTTGTACCGCCAGGGTGGGGGAGGGGGGGGATTAGTCGCCAGAGGTGGGGGAGGGGTGGGGGAGGGGGGGGATTAGTCCAGCTATGAACTCTATGCTGATGTATTCCCATTTGATTTGAGGAATGTCAGTTGGTTGGAGTTCTGGCAACTTGACACATTCAGCTTTAATCCGCTAGCAGTTTAGGCATTCTGTAGCATTCTTAAGTATGTCACCCTTGAGTCTCTCCCAATAGAAGATTTTTCTGACTACATTAAGAGTCTTAACATATCTAGGATGTCCCAAAAATGGAGAATGGTGAGCTTTCTAAAGTATTTTATTCTTGAGTTTCTGACTTGGAAGAATATATAGCCTTGTCTTGAAATGGACAAGCTCCTCATTTATGGAAAAATCCTGATACTTAGACTTGAGTTTTGGATTTGTGTCCCTAATGGAGATCTCTCTTAGCATTCTTTGGTAGCCTAGATCCTTCACTGATTCTTCTTTGGCCATTTCTATGATAGGGTTACTGGGCATTGAAATCATTGTAGCAAGAGTTTCTACCCTAGAGGGTTCGAAATTGAGAAATGATTTACAGCTTAAGGCATCCACAACCACATTCTCTTTGCATGGTCCATAGTTTATTTCAAAATCAAATTCCTACAAGATCTCAATCCATCAGCATTGCCTTATCTTGAGGTTTGGATGAGTGAAAATCCACTTCAAGCTTTTGTGATCAATCATGACCAAGGAAAACTTATTGCTAAGTACATAATGTCTCCATAATTTAAAGGCATGAATTACAACAAGTAATTCTAGATCATGCGTGGCATAGTTCCTTCCATTGATCTTTAATTTCCTTGAAGCATAGGCTATTGGATCTTCTTCTTGCATAAGCACGCATCCCAATGTGAGGAAGAAGCTTTTCAAAGTTGGATTATTCGATAGACGTCCATATAATGGTGACATGTTTCTTGAGTAGGTCAGTGAGAGGTACAGTGATTGAGGCAGTCTTTAATGAAGACTCTATACCAACCCATTAGCCCTAGAAATCTTTGCACTTCTTTGACTATTGTTAGGGGTATCCAATATTATACGTCTTTGACCTTGGTTGGATCCACTGAAATACCATCTACTAACACTATGAACCCTAGATATTCGACCTACTTTTTGAAGAAAGCACATTTCTTCTTTTCACCATACATCTTGTGAGTTCTCATTGTTTCAAGAACAATTCGTAGCTATGGTTCATGGTCTTCTTCATTCTTGGAATATGTTAAGATATTATTGAAGAAGACAAGGACCTAGTCATATTCCATGGTTTCAATTTCAGTTTCTATCCATGTTTTTGCCTCGGTTTCAATTTTGTGATCATATTCCCTTTTTTAATGGTAAGAAAAAGGACACTCGAACCAAGGCGGAAAGATGATTTTGGTGATTTAATAGGTCAGTAATATGAAGAATGGGATTCTTTTCAGAGTCATCAAAGAGAAATAGTTCAAGGAGCTTTAAGCTCTTGATCCATTGGATCGGCCTAAGGGTGATCTTGATACAGTCAAGACGATCAGTCTCAATGTAACGTCCCATATTTTTCCCAATATCATTCTAAATAGGAGGGATAAGGACTGTACATTCTTTCTAAGATAGTCATGGAATTATTTTGTCATTCGTATTCCAAAGAATGCATGGTGGATATACACATGACCTAAAATACAAGGAATTTCTTTGTAGCTTCATTACCTTGAAATAAATTTATATTAGTTTGTATTAACTCTATTTCCACTAGGGTTTAACCAATCTAGACTTATTTAAGAAATTTTAAAAATTTGCAACAAAAAAAAAATATTTTTTCATTATTCTTGGTTACTAAGGTAACAACCTGTTTTTATTACAAAATATGGAAGAAAGTAATTACTTACATCAATACGAAGGGAATACATTATTCGAGTAGCATGGAGGCTGATATTATTCTTACAAGAGGATTTCCTATTACAATCTAGGCATGGCACTGTGATACATCCATTAAATAATAATAAGGGTTCTAGGAATTAATATCCAAAAATCTATATTTTAGGGAAAGATCATGTAATCTGTCTTTTTTATATTTGTGTCGACTAGAGCTACCTACAACCATCACTTAGTCAACTGGTATAACCTTTGTGACTTCCTCGTAGATGTACCAGTTTAGTTTGACTTGTCGTCCCCCCCTCTGATGAACATGTTCCAGTTTAGTTTGGCCTCGTAGAATAGATAAATCTTGGCAACCTAAAGAGCTTCCATCCATTTCAGCCTCTTTAAATTGTTATGAAGGTAAGTGAGACAGTTTGCATCATTGTAACAATACCCTCCTCAACATCCATCGCCTTTCACAATACAAGGGCAAAGAATTGTATATCTCATCTAATATTCCCATCATTGGGTTTCTCCAACTAAAACTAGATGAGTACATGGTTAACATAAACATGACTTGGAAAATCAAGAATCGTTCCCATGGTTTGCCCTTTTCCATAACTCAAGAACATATATTAACAAAGAGAAGAATTCACAACTTAAGGAAAAGATATCTTATGCTATATTTACAAATCTCTACTATTTTTAATACTTGTGTCTGATCCTATATTAACGTAGGCTCTAATACCAACTGTGAATGGCCATTCGAGCCACCTTCTCATTGGCATGTTCTTAGCAGTCCATCAAGAGATATCCTAGACAACATCATCCGTGACTCTATGGAATACCTCAGAGTTTGTTATCTAGGCTTGTGTGAGTCTACCTCGCACTGGAATATTTGAGTCATTCTCACAAGGATTAACCCAAGTTTTGTTCCTAATATTGGCCAAGTCACCTATCGGTCAACTAGCATTAGTATTTCGAGTTTCCACTTCTCGCAGGATTGCTCGAACCAAAGAGGACTTACATTGCACTTGGTTCAAAGAGAATGGAAGATGAAGGGGAGTGCAGCACGTCGATCCTTTTGTCCGTAAGGAAAAATCTCATTCCAACCCCCTAAAAGTATGCAAGTCAAGTTTTTCTTAATATCTAATGGCCATTCATTTTGCTTATTTGTTAATGTAATTTTTATGACAAAATCTCTTGGCTAACTGAAACCACCCAGCCGTATGTCTAGACCCGTCGAGGTCCCATCCACATGCTTCTCTCAATAGACTAATTTCAATTACCTAATAATCTACCACTTTAGGTTTGACATATAAAAATAGCTTCCTTGATTATCTTTTGGCACAAGTACCAAGTTCAATCCCTAGACCAGTATTGGGACTTCCAGAGTACTATCTAGGTTCAAAGGGTAATTGACAGTTCATAAGACTTTAAGGAATTTGTGACCAGAGCCCCCTGGTATCCCCAGCTCCTCTTGCTAGCTAGAATTCCATACAACATGACCTTTTGCATCGTGATCGGTCCATACTCACTGATGCAAAAACAAAAACTCATTGGAGTAGGTTTTATTCACATTGACCTTGGGAAGGTCTAGTGTCATCAGGGAACACTACCTCAGTCATTATGCTATGCTTATCGGAATATTGCCTCAGTCGGTGATCTATACCCAATTATCTATCTTTTGTCTTGATAATTTAAGAAAAATAAAAATCTAATTTACAACCACAAATAGTTTAGTATTATATACATCAATATTAATGAATTTCCTTCCAATACAATCCTTTCTCTAGAATAACAAATATCATGGCTAACTTTAATGTGAGTGGTAGTAGCTTCCAATAATCCTCTCGGATTACTTTTCCCCTTGGGATCTAGCCCACAATAAATTTTTATCATGAGTTTATTTTTTTAGATTTTCATTTTCAAGAGTTTGGACAGTCCATCAATCCTTCCAAGATTGCTAAAGGACTTCTATAAGAAAAATTTTGTGATGACCTTTTCCTCTTCTTAACAGAATTTTGTAGGTCCTTGTCTATTGATAATTCACTAAGTTCAATACCCTTCTATATTTTATTGCAAAAATTATTCTAATAATTCCATCTCAAGATTTTTCAAGGGATTAGTGCTTGTATTTATTGATTGGAGGTTGCATCAATTAGATTCAAAAAAGTAACTACTTAAATATTTTTTTTGTAAAAATCATACCATGAATCTAGTTCTTGATCAATCCTATTTGATGCAATAAATCATAAATTCTTTTGCATAGTGTACTAACCTCCCTATATCCTATTCATAGTACATGTCATGTAATCCAAATTAATCTTTTGAATTTTCAATTAAGAATTTACCTTTTAGTAATTTTTCCTATGCATAAGATAATATGGAAAAGTGATACTCTTACAGATGCAATTTTTTTTAATTAGTCCATGAGATGATGTTCTCTTTTCCATATTTAATATTTAAAATAATAGTCAAATATGGCACCTAGGGATTTATGACAAGTGCTTGATTTTTGTTGGTATTCACAGCTTCATTTATAATTCCACTACTTGTCATTCCATTTGTAGTGGTCATACCAGTAATGTTATTAAACAGCGCCCACTTCCATGGCCTTCATAATTTTTCTCTTTAGGGACATGCTATTTGATCAAGAAATTGCATAGAAGACTTTGAGAATAGACCTATGGGCCATCTGAATTGGATTGATAGAGATAGCAACAATAGGAATTGAGAAGAAATCAAGTAGAGTCTTGATTCTACAGCAGAGTGAAGGTAGAAGAGGCAAGATTTGACTTAGAAAGGCGGCAGAGTATCCCCCTTGTCTTCTAATACAAATTATATCTCTCGCTCTCCTCTCGCCTCCCTTTCATGCTCTTCTCTATTAATTTGAGAAGAGTCTCTTCCCCATCTTCCCGCTAATGTCCTCAATGTCTCCTCATGCCCCATATTTATAATTTGATTGAAGGGAGTGGAATCTCATGAGTTGTGGCCAAGAAGAAGAGTTATTTATGGAGGGCATCTTGCCAATCCAACAATTTGGAAGCTTTTGAGATGCAATCTAATGCTAGCAATCTATTCTTTGAGGTTTGTAGAGGCTGCTAGAGATGCTGTCAAGTGTTTTTTCAAAAACTAAAAACCCCTAGAAAACTATAGATAAGTTGTATAGCTTAGTTGTTTGCATGACTATTTGTTTTGTTATTCTATAGCTAGATTTTCTGTGGTTGTTTAGCTTAGGATTTTTTTTTGTCAATTTGTTTGGATTTTTTAGTGTGGAAACTTGATAGCCTTGCAAATGAGCTCTCCCTTGGCCCCTTGGCTCTAAAACCCCCTCCTGGGTAAGATTTTGATGCTCCCAATCACTCACTTGCTGACATTAAGCATTCCAAAAAAGATTTTAGCCATTTTTTGCATGATTTATGCCCTGTTTTGCAACAATAAACCCTACCCTTTCCCGATTTGATTTCCTAATCCTATCCTACGCTAAATGCAACAAGAATCAAAAGCAACAAACTGAAATGATTTCTCCATGTTTTCCAATCATCGAACAAACTAACTAACCCAAAATACTTACTTGTTCCGAAGATCAAAACACCCAAACTTCCTACCTATCTCAAGCTCCGTTTCAAGGATGAATCCCTTACTTTGATGCTCGATATGAGGCGCGCAAGTGCTCAAGCTTGAATCCGTTGGTCCCGGTAATGGAACCAAAATGTGGAAGCTTTCGCTCAATTGCCAAGACCCACGGACCGCTTATTGTTTCAAGCATTCCAAGCGAGCTCTAATGGCTATCTCTCACCTAGCCGATGTGCCGTCAATCCTACGAGTGTAGTGAGCTTACCTTGTTGCCGACATGAGTTGCCTTCTCTCTCGCACACATAGGTAGCACCACGATCCTAGATGCTAGCTCAAACATCCTCAAGCCTCCTCCATCCACCATAGCTACGCACGCAAGAGAAGAGAAGAGAAGAGAAGAAGGAAGAGGAGATGGTGAAGAGCTTCACCCTCTTGATCCCTCACTCCCACACACTCACTCTCTCACACTCTCACACTCTCACACTCCCTCTCTCAAGAGCACACACAAGCAAGGAGAAGAGAAGAAGAGAAGAGCTCTTGTTAGCCACACACCAAAGAATGAGCTTCCATTCGCTTTTTGAACTTTATATACAAAACCCTAAATTCCCATGGGCACCCATCCCTTTCTTTTACATGACCAGCCATTGTGGCAAGGTCCTTTCTCTATTTCCCTCTTCTAGCCTTATGCCTCTAGCCTACACCCGTCTAATACTTTACAATTGGCATAGGAGGGAGCCTGGCGCTCTTTTACACGAGCTTTTGGAGTTTTTTGAGGCACCTTTCATTTAAAATCACACTTTTGGCCCCAGCTTAGCTTTAGAGGCTGCCTGCATGTCTTTGCTCTTTTTCCATCCTCTTCTCGCTTTTTCATTCATTTTTCCACATTCTTAACTTGGGATTAACTGTGCATGCGAGGATGAATTGATTGAGAATATCACTGTGCATCAAAAGATTGTGAAAAATCTTACCTATATAACAATCACCAGGCTAGACCTAAACTACACAGATGGTTTGGAGAGTGAGTTTATGCAGCCTCCACAGAAGCCATGTTTGGATGTAATGTGGCATACATTGCGCCATATCAAGTCCACATTGGATTAGGCCCTATTCTATGGTATAGGTGTATCTTTGGACTTGCATGGTTACACAATTGCAAATTGGGCTCGTAGTGCTTCAGATAGGAGATCTACCAATGGTTTTATGTTTTCCTTTGGTAGTTGCCTTGTCTAGTAACAGAGGTGATGTAATTATAGCATGTGAGGTAGCTTGTTTATGCAAGGTACTTGGTGATTTGGGGATGCAAGTAGATAAAAAGATCATCCTCTACTTTGACAACCTTAGTGGAATTCAATTGGCTAGGAACCCAGTGTACCATGCACGGACCAAACACATAGAGGTCTATTACCATTTCATTCGGAAGCGGGTTCTAGTAGGTGATATTGACTTGATTCATGTTAGTAGAGAGGAATATTCTGCTGACATTTTCACTGAGGCCTTGGAAGCTAAGAAGCTTCAACACTTGAGGACTATGCTTGGAGTGTATGAGCTCATGCTGAACTCGAGGGGGAGTGTTGAGATGTCGAGCTCTACATGAGCTAGCATCCACTACACATGCCTTAGTGATGAGGCACAATATTATTCATTGGCATGTTAGGTGACCAATATGAGGATACACCAGTGATTCTACAGCTGGACTACACCCACGTAGTCCATCCTTGGTTGTGATATATTTATTGTGCCACCTCTTCTTTCCTAGCAGGTTCACACTTAGTGACCACGTGTATATACGATGTGGCACTTTCATAGTATTCTCTTATCATATTGTAGAATTTGTTCTTTTGTAGTAAAAAGGAGGAGGAAGAGGAAGAATATTTCATCCCTACCTCTCTGTGTTCTCAAGTCTCCATTGCTTTATGATGTGTGCTCTTGGGTGCTTCACCTCTCTCCCCTCTTGTCTATTTTTAAAGTTATCGTTTCGGACTATTCAATCCTTTGATAATTTAACCATGCATCACTAGATAGAATTGCATACTTTTATCAACATGTGTGTTTTATAAGGTGCAAATCATCTTGACTTTCATCAGTTTCACCTAGTATGTGGTTTAGTTAATATTTGTAATCTCTTTAGACCCCATGATTTCTAATCATTGGATGGGTATATCCACTTCATCTTCTATGAGACAAGATCTAAATATTATAACAATTTAGGATATAAATTGATTATGTATTATTTCTCATGCTTCATGCATGTCTAATGCAATTGCTAATACCTAAATTGGTCATATGCATATGTGGGTGACTTGACAATATTTCTCTTCTTTAAAAGATGCTATCAAAGATGCAAATAATCTATTACTCTCTAAATTTTCCTAGATTATATAAGCTAAAATACCTAATTTCACACATTGCAACTAATAGTATCACTATCTATCATTTTCCTTGCACAGTGTTGCCAATGTGACGAACCTACTACATTGGAGGCCTTGCCTTGTTCTGACACATTAACATTCTTGCATGGGGGCATGATGGATGGGATTTAAAAAGTGATTAGGATGAGAAAAAGAATGTGGATATATTGAAATAAAGATGATAGATGATGATAAAAGAGGGTGGGTAGGAATTATGGCATGTAAGAAAATTAGGGGTTTGCCTTATCACTCTTTCTCACGTCTACTCGTCTTTTATCGTGTGTGTCTCCCTAGCATCGTTTACTCTCAAGTGTCTCTTGCTTCCACTACTCAAAAATGATCGCCCTTTTATAGATGAGGGGAAGGGGGTCGGATTCTACCAATGTTATGGAATCTTGATGTGTCAACATGTGCCATAAGGAGAGTAAAAGATCTACTCTTTAATGCAAAAATATGTGTGTCAATTATGAGAGAATTAGGACAAAATACCCTCATAAATGGGGCAAGGAAGGGGATGGGATTCTGCTTACATCGTGGGATCTTTGACGTGTCATCTTGTGGCAAGAGAAGAGTATAAGATCTAATTGTCATAAACTCAAAAATCCATGTGTCAACATGTCTTTATTGCAATTATCATGTGACAATTTAGGGGCAAGAGAGAGTACGTTCATAAATAAGGGGAGGCACCTTTATTTAATGAAATGTCATTCAATGAATTTAAAAGAGTACCTTTTATTAAAGTGTTCATTAAGAAGGAAATTTTGGGGGAGGGGAAGAGAGGAGAGGTGATAGTGATGGGGGTAAGGTGGCGGATGAGGTGGAGGAAAGAGACGCACCATTGGTTGGCAACCAAAATCAAGCCACACCCATTCCTTTATTTATTTATTTATTTATTTATTTATTTTTCCTTTTTATTTAATTAAGATTTTTAAAAACCTTACTACTTAGCAGTTGTTCCTACATGCTTTGCATTATTCGCTCTTCCCCTTATCTGCATGCTTTGCATGCATCATCTCGCATATGCAGCTTCTCGTTCCCTCTTTAACCTTTATATTAATGTTATTTTATGTATATATACTTAGGAGTGATTTTCATGTGGGTTTGGGAGGGGTAGTTCTATATGAAAATTTTATGTGTAGTTTATATTTTTTTCTTATTATCTTCTCTCTACGGTTTATTTTAAAACCTTATGTTATTAACTCCTTATTCATGTACGATGCCTACAAAAATTCATTCATATGTAGTTCCTATGGGAATTCATGCATGGTCCTTGCAAAACTTAATTTCAACATTCATAATTACATATAGGGAAGAATTGATATATGTTGTGGAAAGAAATCCAAATGACGTAACCAGGGGGGGATCCAATATGATTGCCTAGACTACATGCTAAAATGTTGTTAGTAGAGACTATTAAGTCTTATAGAAATCTTCATGTCAATCCTCATGAGTCGAGGCCAAGTTCTTTGCAATAGTGAGGTAGAATCAAGGGCCACCTAGTTACACCAATGTTTGATTATTCCTATGAAGTGTACACAATGGCAACTAGGATAGACCCTAGACAAGTACCAAACATTATCTTTCACAAACTAAGTAGTGGGTACGTTAGACGCTTAATTCCAACATTTGCAATTACAAATGCTGAAAATTTGATGCATGTTCTAGGAATAAATCGTGACAGTGTAATCAAGGAGAAAATCTAATTATTGGGGGAGGGGAAAAAAACAAAAAATGGTTATTCATATGGGATCATTACAAGGTACTCAAGTAGTAGTTTTTGTAGGATCTATGGGATGAGTGGGATGAAGTTGTTCACCAATTCCATGTAGGTTTATAGAACCTCTATTCCAAATTGCCTCCTCTCCTTTCATGTGATGAGGACCCAAATGCTAATGCCTAATCATAGCATTTTAACATTAGGGTTTACAATTCCTCTAGCTCATGATTTGGCTACTAGTACACATACTTCCACCTTGGTCGATGCCAAGTCTACATCCACTAGATCTACAATGATGGCCTGGAGATCGATGTTATTTTGAATGGGTCTGAAAGACATGTTCCATTGGCGGATCTAGTATCCCATTCCAGTAATCTATGGATTTACCTATGTCCTATTACTTCAATCGCAACAATTAAAGAGATTTTCATTTATGAAAAGAGTTGGCATGGAAGAATGCAATTCAATTCAGTGATGACAAAGACTAATGATGAAAACTTCTACTTCTCTCAATCTTCCCAGATTCTCTAGTGGTGTTTGTAGAGGTAGCAACTTGGACAATCAATAGATGGAACTACTGATGCACTACCAAGTCCTTGAGAAGAAAATTATCAAACTTGAGAGTGCATCAAAGTCCTAAAAGATAATGGTGTCCAACATTATGTTGATTTTAATATGGAGATCAATCTCATAGGCTCGAATGTAGTAGGCTCCCTTGGCTCTTCCTTTGGGTTTGTTTTTACAATTTTCAAAGTTTGGGCTACTCATCATAGTAACCCTTTTGGTAAGGAGTCTGGGAAGACTCAACAAGGAAGTGGGACACTCAATAAGTAGGATGTTGAGGATGTTGAGTCAAAGGATAAGCATTTGGCTAAAATCAAAAGCCACTCTCAATTGGTGCAACTCTAGTGTAAAGGTTAACTATCGTAGAAGTGTAACTCCAATGTAGAGGTTAACTATAGCAAAGGCTCTCTCTTCCAAGTGCATGATGCTGACTCATAGTGTGGAGGATCAATAGGAGAGGTTCTTACAACATGTTGATCATTCAAAAAAGATGACTACTTTAGTCCATGTGGAGTAGAATTGGCTATAGCACAAGAAGTGTGGAATGTGGCATGCTTCATTGATGCCTTGGCTTCTAAGCTCATTTTCTATAATGTTCTAGAGCCACTACTATGGAATCATATCAATCTATGGATGCAACATAATCATCTTAAATATCATCTATTTATGTTACTTCCTCATCGCCCTCCTAGTTCCCCTCTAGTCTATCACCAAAGCCTCTCTTTCAATGACTATATATTTCTTTTCAAGTATTGTTAGTCCCTTGTTAGTATAATAGAAAAGTCTAAATCATTGTGCAACCTTCCCTTCCATCAACACAAATCCAAAAACAATGTCAAAAGCATCTACAAACACATGAGTGTAGTGCAACTAGAGTGGGATGATGAGTACATCTTAGCACTTTCCTCTCGTGATGCTTCTCAGTTGATCGATACTTCATCTACATAGTTTGAGTGTTTTCTACTTGATTCTAGGGCTTCCTCTCATCTTACTACTCATAGGGATTTGTTTCAATCCTATCCCAGCATGACAGGTTCTACACAACTAGAAAATGACTTGGCATCGGACATTATTGGCATTGGGGGGATGTAAGGCTACAATTTTCCTTAGATACTCTTTTACTCTACATAATGTATGTCATGTATCGACTTTGACCAAAAGCCTTCTATCTATTGGACAATTAGATGATGCATGCTATTATATATCTTTTGGTGATTTTACATGGAAGATTATCCATGGGAATCTTGTCTTTTCTTGAGGTGCCAAGGAGATGGCAATCTCTATCTTTTATTTGTATATGGGTCTCTTGACCATGTTTTGGCTATGGCTGACATAACACATGTATATTTATGGCATTGTTGCCTTGGGCACGTGTCTTTAAAGGAAAAGAAAATGCTTACTCATTTGTAATATCTTCCGCCTCTTAATTAAAAATATTCTGATTCTTGTGACCATTGTCTATATGGTAGGGAAACCCGTAGTTGTCATAGGAAGTTTGGCATTACACACATGGGTGGGCCTCTAGCTCTTATACATTCTGATATTTCTTGTTCCATGCCCTGTTAGTTATTGGGTGGTACAAAGTACTTTGTTACATTCATTTATGATTACTTGCATAAGGTTTGGGCATATCCTATTAAGTAGAAATCAAATGTCTTATCTACATTTCAGCATTGGCTAGCTCGTATTGAGAACTAGTTTCATTCATTGATGATTACTTGCATAATGTTTGGGCAAATCCTATTCAGTAGAAATTGGATGTTTTATCTACATTTCAACATTGGCTTGCTCTGGTTGAGAACTAGTCTCTAAAATTCCTAAGGTCTAACAATGGGGTGAGTAAGTTTCTAAATCATTTGAGAAGTTTTGTGATGAGAGGGATATTAAGCGTCAACTATTACTACCCTGTACAGCCCACCCCAAAATGGTGTTGCCAAGTGCATGAACAAGACCATTCAACAAAGAGTCCACAATATCCTTGGTCAAGCAAGCTTACCATAGCTTTTTTGGATCGAGTCAATTACTACTATTGTACATTTGATAACAGATCCCCATGCACTGCTATTGGTTGTCACGTTGCAAAGGAGGTATGGTCTAGAAAACCTCCCTCATATGTGTACCTTAGAGTCTTTAGATATGAGTCTTTCTTCCATGTAGCCGAGAACAAATGTAATAAGCCAGATCATAAGCTAGTGAAATGCATTTTTCTTGGATTTTGGGGATGCAGGTGAGATGGGCTATCACTTATGGGATCCATAGGCTCGGAAGCTTATCTACAATAATGATATTATTTTCCATTAGGAGAATATGCATAGGTAGCCTGAGCAGCTATTTGAGATACACAATGTGATCTTTCAAGAGAAGCTGCCTGTTATCACACAGCTAACTAGATAGCCTATAGTAGAGCTAATATTTGAGTGGCCCATGATCATGATATTGGATAGGATGTACATGCCCCATTGTGATCTACTAGAGATAGACGTCAACCTAATTAGTTTACGCCCTCCATTGACTATATTATGGTCACAAATTGTGGTGTCTCTTACTTATGAGGAGGCCATGTGTAGAGGTGATAGTCGCTCTTGGGAGAGGGTTGTGTAGTCTAAGCTGGGTTCACTCCAAAAAAGCCTTGCATGGAATTCGATTCATTTTCCACGAGTGGGAAACATGTATTGCCATGCAAGTGGGTGTACAACTTGAAGAGTACACTTGGACACCCCAAGCCAACATATAAGGCTAGATTGGTTGCTAAGGGTTTTAAGAAAGAGCATGGTGTTGACTTTGATGAATTCTTTCCTTCTATCATCAAGATGAATACCCTATGATTGGTTTTAACCTTGGTTGCACAATTTGATCTAGACCTTTATTAGATGGATGTGAAAATAGCTTTTCTGTATGGGGACTTGCATGAGGATATCTATAGATAGTAGATTATAAGGGCTTTATAGAAAAGGACAAGAAACACTCAGTGTGTAAGCTGAGAAAGAGCCTTTATGGCCTTAAGGAGGCACCTAGGGAATGGTACCATAAGTCTTATGCTTTCATGTATTCATAGGGATATACTCATAGTGTTAGGGATCTCTGTTTATACATGAAGAAGGCTTGTGATGGTAGCCTTATTATCTTGAGACTTTATGTCAATGATATATTGATTGATTGAAAGAGCTCGTGATGAAGGACATGGAGCAAGCCTCACATATTCTTGGTATGTGCATCACATGCAATCGCTCTAAAGGGCTCCATTGCCTATCGCAGTAGGTATACATATAGAAGGTGCTTGAGAAATTTCATATGTAGGATATTAAGCCTATTGGTTGTCCTTTACCTTCCCATATAAAGGTCAGTTTGGAAAATCATTCCTAGTCAGAGAACCAAAATTCCAATATGGCTAAGATCCCTTATGCATCCATAGTGGGCAATTTTATGTATGTTATGATAGCCACTCACCCTAACATAGCATTTGCAATGGGAGTTGTGGCATGCTATATGGCTACATTTGGTTGATGACATTGGGATGCCATGAAGGGTACTATGAGGTACCTGAAAGGCACTACAAATATGTGCATTTACTATGGCGACTAGGATATTATAGTCGTGGGTTACAATGACTGACTATGCAAGACATGCAGATAGTAGAAAGTCCACCTCTGGGTATGTCTTGACTTTTGTTGAATGTGATGTTTCATGGACGCCTAAGGTGTAAAAATGCATGGCCTTATCTAATAATGAGGCAAATTATATTGTAGCCAACCTCTAAGACTTCCAAGAAGGCCCTATGGTTAGATATTACTATTATTTCTACACTACACTTGATTTCTATGAGTGCTATTTAGTTGGCCAAGAATCCGGTCTTCCATGCGATGACAAAGCACATTTAGGTGTACTATCACTTCATCAGGGAGGTGGTAGAGGACAAGTCGGTTTATCTTGTCAAGATCTCGACTTAATGAAAATCATGTAAATTTTCTCACACAAAGTCTCTCAATGGAACGTTTGCCTTCCTTAGGGAGTTAATGAGCATAAGATTAGATGAGATCTCTTTACTCACCTTGTTGTACTTTAGGTACATTTGTACTTTGTCACTTTTTTCTTGTTCTCTCCTCACTAGACGCACATTCATCTTTAAGTGGGAGGTTGTTGGGAGTAAAGGCACCTCTACCTACACCAACCTATATTTACTATACACACTATGATTGCATGCTTGTACAATATAGGTGGCACTCTCACCGCATACATGTACACTACAGGTGGCTGGTATCCATCACTATCAATTTAATCTTTATTCTTTCGTTGACTATTGAATAAGGGAAGGTTAGTCACACATTATGACTATTGAAGTTCTTGCCTACGATGTCTCTCTCTCTCTCTTGCTCTCTTGCTTTGCTCTTGCTTCTACTTATGTGCTTCCACTTGGGCTCGACCTTTCACATTCACCTAAGAGGAGATCTAGACACCCTTACCACAGACAAATTAGAGCTATCATTTAGCACCACAAGAGACAAATGCTAAGGCATCTTAACCACATAAAGCTACATCTCTACTTGAGAGAGATTTTTCATTAAGAGAAAAAGCATTTCTACCATTTCTCTTTCTCTTCTTTTGTTCCCTATTTCAGTATTATTATTTACATTTGTACTACGTCATACTCTTAGACAAAGTATTGCCTAATTTTTTGTATCATAGGTATATATTTTACCTTTTAAGATGAGAGATACATGTCATTGTATGTATTGGTTTGGTTTCATAGGCAACATTGGCATTTTAGAGATGTTAATATCCTCTCTCTCTCTCTCTCTCTCTCTCTCTCTCTCTCTCTCTCTCTCTCTCTCTCTCTCTCTCTCTCTCTCTCTCTCTCTCTCTCTCTCTCTCTCTCTCTCTCTCTCTCTCTCTCTCTCTCTCTCTCTCTCTCTCTCTCTCTCTCTCTCTCTCTCTCTCATCTTGAAATACCAGAGACTCACCACCATGCATATCAATGGAGCGATTAGGGACCACATCATAGCAACTAAGATCATTTGTAGACCTTGAGATGAGCTACAGCCTATAGTCTCCACTACATTTTCTATCATAGTTTAGTCAGATTTGGTTTTCATTTTTCTTTCTACCAATGGGACAATACTAGAAAGGGTTTTACTCTAGCACAATCCCATTGTACAACTATTCTCAGCATTGTTTCATATGACACTTAACTTTTTTAATGTTACATCCACCTTACTAATGAAATGACATCAGACATGGATGTCCTCTAGAGGCCACATTGGCCTTATGTACACGTGTGTGACAGAGAGAGAGAGAGAGAATCAAGTGGAAAAGTATTTTTATTGCTCAAGATGTCATCATAACTTCAAAATCAGTATCTAATAATCTTGTATATAAAAATTTGCTCACCCAAATATAAGTTAGTTTCCAAGATTTACCATCCAATAAACATTTATGATTGTGCATGATATGTTCTCTATACTAAATGATCTAGAAATTAGAATCTAAGATTGTTCAAGTTGTAATGCAAGCCTAGTAGGCCTAAGTACATTTTAGGTGGAAAGCATGTGTGCTTGTGTGTGTACATATATACATAGTCTCATGCATGTGCCTACTTAAGAGTATTCAAATAACATATCTATATTCGCCATCCTCAAGAAGACTTGTTGACTTTATCTTACTAAAACACGTGGGTCTATTCTAAGCTACTCCACATGGACTCACAAATAAAGTATTAGCACAATTGATCACATCTTGCACTTGCACTCTTCGTGATATTGCATTTGGCCTTTTTAATCCCAATTTATATCTTAAAGTACCATATCAAGAAGCACTTAAGACAAAGCTTCTACTCAAATAACAAGTTACACTTAATCTAATTGTGGGGATTGTGATGGCGATAGATTTCAAACGAGATCATTGTCCAAATAAAGTTGAATGTGGGGTGGGCTTCTATTTCAAATATCCAATAGAGAAATAGCCCGACAGGCCTCAAAGACAAAAAAGAGCCAATGATTTAACAATTGATTAAGAGCACAAATGGAGTTCAAAGAGAGAGAAAGTTATTAAAGCGAGGCAACCTTTTCAAAGGCAAAGCTAGGTTACCTTTTCGATGGTATATTTATTTATTTATTTATTTATAGAGAGAGAGAGAGGGTTGGGGAAGAAACAAAGAAGTGGTGGTCATGGAGGCATTGATGGTGTGGGAGGTGATAGTGGAGGAGGTGATGGTGATGGTGATGGTGATGGTGGTAGTGGAGGTGGAATGGGCAATAGTGGAGGAATAAGTGGTAGTACTTTACAACAAAGGATGGAACAACTGAACTATTAGAAACAAAATTAGGAAGCTTTTCAAAAAGAACTCACTTTATAGCTCATTCCAAGATTGCTTCTCACACACTCCGAAGGCACCCTCGCTAAATGCAAAAATTCTTATCATATATCATCATTGTCAATTGAACTACTGCAATAGGTGGAAAACCACCAAATCCACTTATTCTTAGGTTGTTGCCCACCCAAATGAAATGTGATGAGATATTATAGGTAGTTGTCCACATAGAAGCAAGTTGAGCTACATCTCCATACTAAAAACTTATATGTCTACCGCCAATATGAACAACAAAAACTCACCTAGCTAATAGCAACCTCCATCTAGATAGAAAACATAAAACGTGCAACACGTTGTTTGCTGAAAAGCAAACTTGCATACCCAATTCAATGATTGAAAACCACCTGAACTTATGAAAAACACTACCATAAACCTCATTTGATTGAACTGCAATGTATCTATATCAATCAACAAAAAAACAAGTGACAAAACCAAAAATACACACAACCATAGAAATTTTTGCATTTTGATGTTAGGTTGTTTGAATGGAATAATCAACTACACTACCACAACACAGGGTGTAGATGCTCCACACGTCAAAAAGGGCCAAAACACTGTAAGAAATCTGCATTTTGATAAAGCAAGGGCTCTAGAAGGTTGTCACCAACAATATGCTAAGTCACCCGTCTTAAATGGTTGATCTTCATAACGAAGTTGCACCAACAAAGCAAGAACAATGTGGTCTCCTCTTCATAGAACCTTCAAGTGGTCCTCTTTTTCTGTGGTGATACCATGTGAGAGTACACAAAGGAAGAACACAAACACAGAGGAGAGAGAAAAATAAATGTAGAGAATAGGAGAAATCTACATTGATCTAAAATGAGATGCTAAATGAAAATGTTTGCCCCCTGGTGGTGGTGGTGGTGGTGGTGGTGGTGGTGGTGGTGGTGGTGGTAATAACATCTCTCATCTACAAGAGGTCGAATTGGCCTATGAGACAAAAATACATACACTTGGAACTCAAGGAACTACAATGTTTCCCAAGTAAAGCAAACATAGCTCCAAAGAAATATCTAGGCAAGAAAAAAAAAATAGGTGAGAGAAATGGAAACTAGAAAAATGATATATCTATTGATATATCAAAGCTAAATGAGCATACAACTTATATGATAAGATACAAAGGTAAAAGGAGGACTGGAGCAAACTCAATCTCTTTCTAGATTGAAAAGTTCACCTTGCTTAACAACATAAAAGTTAAAAAGTATTGGTTGTTATTTTGATGTACATATCATGGGCACGACACCTCTATTAGTGATCTTCAAAGATGGACACTTTTCTTAGGTTTGGTAGCTTGTTTATGGAACCGAGTGTGATGTAAAAGCGAGGTTTGCATTGAGAAAACACAAAATGTATGAACACAACAAAAACACAAGAACTCAAACAAAAACACAATAAACACAAAACACAAGCAAAGAAGAGAGAACTCTGAAGTGAATGAATCAATGTTCTAAATGAATCTAAGAATGTACTAAGTGCTCAAAATCAAAGCAATGGGAGTAGTTTGAGAGTGGCATCCATTGGATATGGATCGCAAGGGTTGTAATCACCAATCTGAGTTGAAAGTGGAAGGGGCAATAAACTAGAAACCAAAATGCAGCAATTATAGAGGATTGAAACTAGTAAATGCGGTAATATACTACCTAAAAGAGTGTGCACCTAGTCACCTCCAACAACATGAAGCTAGAGGAGGGTTGAAACTAGTAGATGCGGTAATATACTACCTAAAAGAGTATGTAACCAATCACCTCCAATAGTATGAAGCTAGATAGTAGTTGGCAAGGGGATAATCAAATGTTGAGTGGCCTATGTAGCCAAAATTAGGGTTTTCTCATTGGACAAAAACTTTGGTAATCTAAGTTTCGAGGATATTCTAATGAGCTAATGAAGATTTATGGTGTAATGCATCTTTTGAATTTTTGTGGGCTTGGTCATGCAACCTCTATTTGAACTCGTAGAAGGTCAAAAATCGAGGCAAAAAGATCGAGTGTTGCATAAAGTAAAAGTATCTAAAGAGCATCTTGCTTAAAAATAATGTGACATAATTGTCATCTAACTTTGGTGAGCCGGAAGTGGCGAACTTGCCAAGCATGTGACTTTCACATCATCCCCTTCCTTAATAGAAGACTCCTTCAGCTCATAATCAAATGTGATACATCGAGTTCAATCTCAATGAGATGACTCCAATAATTAGATGCCAAGGGAAAGTGTTGTAACTAAGTGGAATACGGTAAGTAACCCCTACATTAAGTCAACATTGGTTGTAGTATTGTGAGCTCTCCATTGACGAATGTGGTCAGATGGGCCAATTAAGAAGACCACATCTAAATCAACTAATGGGTTTTCCAAAGACCCTAAGACTCAAGCACTTGATGCATTAGGTTGGACCAAGTGGTGAAATTCGACCCGTTAAAATGAGTCTTATCCATAGAGACATTCTTGGTGTAGCAAGGGGGTAGGGGGCGAGGGAGGGGGGATTTTATACTTTGGCCTGAACCCAAGAGTACCCATTACACATGTGGGATGTGTACACAATGGGCCCAAACGTGGATATGGGTTGATTGTGCATGGGCATGATAGTTGTATGAGTAGCCCAAGGAGGAGCGATAGGGACCTCTATAGGCAAAAGATGGAAATCCATGCATGAGAGTCATCCATGGAGCGTGACCATACCATAAGCAGAGGATGTCTACAAGGCCAATGGAAAGATAGTCAATGTCCAAAGGGAGTTAAGGGAGTACCCATCACAATTGGCCTAGGATCGAGAGATGTGCTCACTTGCAGATTTGTGTAAGGGACAATGTTATGGATGGTATTCTAGCTAACTATGAAACAAGGTGCAGAGTGGCATTCACCTATTGGTAGGTAACACGTGGTGGTGAAAAAGAAAAAGTGCTAGGAACAAAATAGATGATCCTAATCCTAGTGTGCTTTATATAGTTGTGGAATTTAGCCCTAAGCTATTAAAAGCAAGAGGAAGAGAATTGGCCAAAAGAGGGTGAGATGGGAGAGAATTTGAACCAAAAACTCCAACTCCATGCTCAAAAGAAGCAAAGAATACAATTATTGGTATATCAATAGATATACATCTACATCTAGAGTCCCCTCTATTGAAGTTAACATAATCAAACTTCTCATGATCTAGATCATGCTCAACCTTTCAAGTCATATGAACCAAAATCCTTCCACGTTTCTTTTGGTGTACATGACACCGGGCCTAGCTGTTACAAAGAAGATGGGTCACTTGTCCCAAATGTAGCATTGTCTTCCTTGAGGGAAGAGGTGGTAGTCTCACTCACTAATCATGTCTAATGTGCATGACTTCCAAGAGTGTAGTCGGAATATTTGACGTGCAAGAACTCACTAAACTCCTCCATTATGAACCCCACATTTGGCCAAGAAGAAGAAAGTGAAGAGAAGATGCATTGTCTTCCTTGTTGAATCTATAATGTCTCATCAAAGCCTCTAGTGATGGAGAACCTTGAAAAGACACCATGGGATCCCAAGGTGTCTGAGACATCCTGGATTGGCAAACTGTCATTCATGTAAGAAGAGCACCGACTCAAATACCATGTAACAGATTTCAGAGAGCGACAGCTTGCATTTTTGCTTGCTCTCTATCCAGGCAGCTTGTTGACCTGAGCAGAATAATAATATGTTATCCTTCATTCTCTGTTTCAGCTGCACTTTTTGATGGTTGGAGCTGTTCGTCCCTGTGCTCCCTCTCTCCTCATCGTCTGCTGGAGGGTAGCCTGTTTCCTAGCTGGGCAGACTGTTCATAAGGCTGGCAACCTGTATCCAACCCTTAACCAGCTGCTAGCATCTGTAATTTTGCTGGTGCACTGGCATCTCACTTTTCTATCTGGTGTTTTGGGCTGAGCTGCTGTTGACTACAGGTCCTCTCTCCCCTTCAACCTGCTCTTTGATTTTTCCCAGGACTCCACACTAGGGTCTTTGTATCAGAGAAGGTGCACTTCGGTAGGTTTTCATCCATGTACTAACTTCCTTGTTGTTCCTATTGTATGTGATACTTTTGTACTTGAGCCTTGTGGTGTTGTGTGAACTGTGAACTCTTGAACTCTGTTAGGCTGTTGGGCAGTTGGACCACTCCTCTCCTTAGGCTGTTGGGCAGTTGGACCACTCCTCTGTTAGGCTGTTGGGCAGTTGGAAAACTCCTCTCCTTTCTCAATTCTATCTCCATGTGGCTCCTCTATGTATTAACTGTGATGACAAGCTCCATGGTCCCAATTATCATACTTGGAGTGCTGTCATGAAGGCTTGGTTTGTGCTAAAAAGACTCTGGTATATCGTCCCTAGATCAGCTCCCCAACCTCAATAACCTTCACCGCTACCTTTTAGTTGGGACAAAGATGACTTCGAAGTAGTTGATTGGGACAAATTATGCTATGGCATACATGATGCTTCTCCACTGCATCTCCAAAGAGGTTCTACCGTCACCTTACCTCCTATGTGATGCCTCTGGAGGTGTGGACCAAGCTCTTCATACAAGGCACCATACACCATGAGGGCAGTTACCATTTATAGTCAGCTTCAGACATTTCAGTTTAAGAATGGAGAATCCATGCAAGCTTTGTTCTACAAGTCACCACTATCCAAGATCGGCTTCACAACATGTCCGCAGCTTTACCAGAGGCACACTTGGTGGAGATTATCCTTTACAAGCTCCCTTGAGTGTGACCGTGTGGGTGTGGCCAATGCATTACAGGCTGAGACTTCCAGCACCTGTCTATTAATGGGCCTCCTGGATGACCACTTTTCTTAGGCTGGGCAGCTCATTTGTCAGGCCAAGCACCTGCTTTTATGGCTAACCGCTGCCCTGGAGGAGTGCTGCCCTAGAGGCACCACTGCCACTAATGACTATTTATAGCCACCACCGCCACTCCTTATCATCTTGCATCTAGTGGAGAGAGGAATTGGGTGTGCTGGAGAATGTCACCAAGGGCTGTGCCCCTGAGGCTGTACATTGTTCTCGTGTCATCTACAGATTCCAGTGCCCATTCTTAAGCATCACTGAGTTCTCTGTTCTTGTGTTCAGTGTTCTTTCTTTTCTTTCTGTTGAATATTTCTGTTTTCATGCTTCCACTCCCATTGCGCACTACCACAAAACCCTGAATCTATTGGAAGCTTCCACCATATGACAACAGTTACCTGCAAATACTATCAAAGAGCTCAAGTGCTCCTTCAAAAATCATAAATTGACTACAGAAAATACATTGAGTACTACGCCACCGAGTATAGTTATCGCATAATCACAGAACAGGGAAAAGGGGGATCAACAGAAAACGAATCAAACAAAAAGAAGCACCAACATTCCTGAATTCAGAATTTATGCCCAACAGATCTGAGATGGTGGGTCAGAAAATCAGTGTTCATTACATCTAATATCTGATGCACCTTCAAAGCTTGAATAGTTCATTCTACAATGCCCTTACAGGCATAGGGCTGTATATAGTACAACGTGGTTAATGATTGAACTTAACATACCCAGCTTGACACTTCGTCAATATAGCTTTGGGCATGAGCTTGAGATATAATCTTGTGTCATACAAGTTAGGACAAAATTGGAGGTACAGCATTGTGAAAGGACCATCACGGATGCAAAACAAGCACCTTGATCGTGCCTTGACTGTTGGCAGCTAACATTGTTGGACTTTCACTCTTCCAGCAAACTGCACTGATGAAGTAAGAAGTATCATCATCACTATCATCGAGATCTGTCCCAAACCCATGCCAAGCTGCGGGCTTAGAAATTGCCTGAATGCAAAAATCATCCATCTCCACTCAGAACATGACTTCAAAACATGAAATTAGCTAAATCTTACTTAAAGGTGCTCCAGGTAGATGAGAAACCAGTACCTTGTGGTAAACAAATACTTCATTGGTTTCACTGCCACAAGCAATATATTCATTATTTACAGAGAGCCCCACAAAGTTCTTCTCATTGGTATGGCCCTTCAACGTCCTTATCTGCACATGAGAGGTCCAATGAAAACACAGACAAAAAAAAATATTATACTTCGTTATGCCCACCATACAGGAATTTTCGAGAAGGCACACACACACACACACACACACACACACAGAATCCCTAATGGCGAGTATAGAGGAATTTTCTAGTGAATACACACATTTAGCATTGCAATGACAAGAGTCAAACACAGACACTAGACGTGTATTGCAACATATGACATATTTCAATATGCAAAAAGGCCCTCACACACCACCTCTCAACGTGTGCATTGACACATAGAGCCTAGCATGGAGAGTACTGCTGATTTTAGCATGACAAAAAAGGCATTCATGCATAACCACATTTTGTCAAGAATGCGTATTGATGCTATGTTCAAAACCCATGTCTGCATGCAAATGCCATATATGTAGAAGTGTGCATGTGTGCACAAGTGAGAATGTGTGCTGCATGCAGATGTCATGTGTGCACAAGTGTGCATGTGTGCCACATGCAGATGTCATGTATGCACAAGTATGCACGTGTGCTGCATGCATGTCACGTATGAAATATATGCATATGCTTCATGTATGTGCAAATTTTGCCTATTTCTTGAATGATACACTCAAAAGACTGGATACTGTAATGGGATTTTGCACATGCAATTAAATTTACATTGTTACCCATACATCCCAAGAGGTTATGGGTTCAGAACTAGACATTCAAAAAGGGTTTCCACATTGAACTGTAATCATGCTGAAAATAAGCAACTTACATGTGTGTTTTCTTTCACATCCCATAGACGTAGTGTACTGTCTGTTGATGCTGAAGCAAGCTCATTAGGAGAGATAAACTTCACATATGAAACAGCTTTCCTATGCCCTGTAAATATGTGCACGGGCATGTGGCTATTTCGTAAGTCATAGTAATGGATGTGATGGTCAGCCGAACCAACCTATGAATCAGAAAATAATTGCCTTGAGTTAGGAAAGCCTCACATGAGCAGAATACATCAAACTAAAATCCCTGACATCTCATAGGTGAAACACAAACCATCAATTTAATATTTAACATTGCCTATGAAACAGTTTTCCTATGCCTTGTAAAATATGTCCAAGGGCACTTTGTAAGTCATAGTAATGAATGTGATAGTCAGCCGAATCAACCTGTAAATCAGAAAATAATTTCCTTTGAATTTCGCCACTTCATGGACAATAAATTACAAAGTACGAACTCTAGTTAGGAAAGCCTCACATGAGCACAATACATCAAACTAAAATTCCTGACAGCTCATAAGTAAGACACAAACGATCAATATTAATATTCAACATGGCCTTATTGCCATTGTCAGATGTGCCTAGAAATTAGCAATAAACACCCATGCCAGGTCTGAAAACTATCTGCTCTGAAGGCTGCATATATCATCAGTAGAAGGTGAAAATATCCAGAGGGAACGAAACAGAACATTAGGCTTCATATGAGTTCTCATGATTTGGACTCCTCATGGATGGGTGCTCCTATTGGTAAACAAGTTCAATTATAGCTTCACTTGACTCTTTCGAGACAAGTAATTAGTCATTTCTCTGTGCATTGGGTCTCAGATACAAATTGATGATGATTGACAATACCAAACTGAGTTGTGAGAGTGGTGTCAGATTTCCACAGAGAGATTTTACTTGAGAGGCACACCATCAGTGGATGAGCTCATCTTATAAGGCCTTTTGTGAAGTGTTTGTTAGGCTTTTACTTTTGTAATGCAGAATTTGGAACAATGGCTGGTTCTACTTGAGTTAAGCACACACATCCAATAGCATATACAAGATTCAGTGTGAAATACAATGTTTGGATGATAACAAGGGAAATGGGGGGAACAACAACAAATTGAGACTAATCACATACAATCGCATGAAACAAGGAGCCACTTGGTAGAAACCATTCCTAATGTTAAGACCCCAAAATAGCTATTCAATAGGATTAGAATAACTCAAAGACAATAAACACTAAAGATGAATGAAAGAATACAATGCTCAATGTAGCAAACACACTATACAAGGTGAATACCAAACCTCAAACTCCCATGTCTTTGAAGGACCAAGGCAAAGGATATGAAATGGAGAATGTGTTGTACTTTGTATGGATCCCAAAATGCAGCGCATAGCCTCCAAATGTGTATGGCAACAGCAAACGCAAATCTGGAGAGTCTAGATATGACTACAACAGATCGAACAATGGGCAGCAACTAGAGAAGTGCCAAAAAGAAACAAGCGACAAGCTCGAAACTGCAAATGCGACACTACACTGACCTGATGATGATGGTGACTGGCTGAAAGCTGAAACCGTACGCAGGAACAAATCAAACAGCAACAAACACAGCCTAGGAAGGATGTCTACTAGTGGGCGAAGGCTAGAAATCAGTTGCCAGCAGTTGGAGAGTGGAGCTGAACAGCAAATGCAAAGATAGAGAGCTACAAACTGTTGCCAACAGCTGGACGAGGGCTCGTAGTAGGCACCTCGCTAATGGAGGGCAAACTCGAACTGAGATATTCGCCGGAAAGGGGTGTGGAGAGTAGAGAACAGGGCACCAACAATCTACAAACAGGGTTAGGGCTGAGTGGTGAGCAGCTTGCCCATCTACAGATGAGTGGATCCTCCCAAATTAGGTTTGGCATGTGGGACACAAACACTCTAGGAAAGCAGTCACTTAATGAATCTTCTAGTGATAAGCATGTTTTGGGGCTATAATAAAGAGTTAATCGAGGTATGATGCACTTTTTAGCTCAACATAGGACTCCATGCTACAATAAATGCCTCTATTTGTGGGTAGACATCAGTTCTAGAAGAGAAGAGAACAATTTATTGCTGTGAATTTGCTCCAGAGGTGAAATTGGACATGAAAATTGTCCTTCCATTTGGAGCTGCATGCTGAGACAGCCATTCCAAGCTGCATGCAAACTGAGAGAAAGTCTAGCTGAGGCAAGAGACATGAGATTCCTGGCTGTGGAGAGCTGGGGAACAGCATCATGACCTGCCCAAGAGCATCTTGATCACCAAATTATGAAACGTAATCAGTTGGACAGCATCACACGACCTAGGAAAGTAAAGTTTTGCTAAATCTGATTAGCATATGGCTATGATACTTTCTCTCTCATTTGGCATTGACTTACTCATTTAGATCAGATCAGGGCTGTGTTTCTGAACAATTTTTGCTTATCAAAACTGAGTAGGGCTCCATACTAACATAAATTCTAAAATTTATTGATGTGTGTTTGCTATAGAATTTGAATTTGGGCCTGCATGCAATGTTCTCAGGCCATGCAACAATCAATAAAGCTCTGTGCTGAACAATAATACACTCACAACTAGGTAATAGCTATGACCACTAATATCCCCTCTCACATCTTAGTGTTAGCAGATTAGTTAGCCCGTGTGTATATGGGCCCACTTAGTGGACATTTCTTGTATTATTGCCCGAATGGCAGCCCATATATTTTAGGCACCATCATTTTATGGCTGACTGGAATTATAATGGGAAATATTTTTGGGCTGGCCAACCTATGCATATTCTAAGCCTATTTATAGGCCAGTGCTCCCTCCATCTCATTCAGCATTACGCCATACCTGCAAGTTCTATTAGAGAGAGGGAGCCATTGTCCTCAGTCAGTGACTCACTGTCCGAGTTTGTACTATCTCTTGTCTTAGTATATGGAATCTAGGTTCCATTTCTCAAGCATATCTCTTCTGCCTTCTTTTGTTATTTGCAAAACTTTCTTTCCTCTTGTGTTTGTGCAATCTATTACAGCAGATTAGCAAGTTTCCGTCGCTACACTGTATTCTGACATAATACATTCATGTTAGGAGTTTTGGTGTTGTTTTTTGCTGCTCAGGTTTGTGTTCACCTTCACCTTGGTACTTACAGATGGGTTGACAAAATTTTCAGGCTTAATTCCTGCTTTGGTGGCTGCAAGCTTTGTGTTTACTCATTTGTTGGCTGCAACTGGTTTGGATTCTCCTGTTTGATCTCTTCTCTCTGTTTGCAGCAGTCATTTTGTTTGATCGACTCTTCTTTACACTATGTGAACTCTTGCAAAGTACTTATTGGGCTAAGTCTAGCAATTCTCTCTACTTCATCTTCTCCTCCTATCCTATACAATGACACCTCCTTGTTGTTCAAGTGATGATTAGCTTAAAGGCTCTGACTATCTCACCTGGAGTGCCGTGATGAACGCTTGGTTTGTGCAAAAGCACCTGGAATGTTATTTGAGGTGCTATTCTGTCTCCTCAGATACCCAACCGTATTCTAGCATATTAGGACCGAAACAACTACAAGGTGGTAGTTCTTCCTTGGGAAGCAGATGGTGCTCATGCCTATTCTGCTTGTCTCATATGCATCTCCAAAGAGGTCCTTCCAACAGTTACCTCTTGCATGACAATTTCAAGAGTACAAGAGAAGTTATAGATGTTGTACAAGGCTCAACCAATCATGCAAGTTGTGATCCTCTATGGTCACCTATACACTTCGAAGTTCCAACCCATGGATATGATCCAGTCTTTTCTTCTTCAAGTGACAAATACAAATCAGCTTCCGCACGTGATCCCAACCTTCACCATCTTGTGGGGACTGTGCTCTTCAAACTTTCCCCAGAGTTTGATGGTGTGGTCAACACTTTACGAGCTCAAATATGAGCAACACCCAACAGCTTTGACCATATGTCCTCTATGTTACTAGAGTATGAGGCATCTTTACAATTATAGCAAAGGTTTCCATCTCACTATGGTAGCTAAAAGGAAGGCTTTTGTAGCTTCACACAAGGTGACAAGAAGAATAAGATGAAGGCACGCGGTTATCACGGTGGTAAGAAAGACATCTCCAGGAGGATTGAAAGGATCTAGAAACATTGCAGAAGAAGAAGGAGAAGAAGAAGAAGTGAGATATAGATTCCTCCCATGAGTCATCATCCTCATCTAACTCCGGATCTAATTCAAACCCTACGACAAAGGCAAAGACCATGGCTCGAAAGGACTCATCTTCCAAAGGGGAGGGAAAGGCCATGCAGGCCTCCTTTGCCACCTATTAGTTGTGGTCATACAAGCCATCCCTCAAGGCTCTCCAATACTAGAGAGTATGAGAGGGTGGTGGAGGTGGGGAAATCAAGCCTCATCTATATGCAAGTACGAAGGACCCAAATATGTGTTAAGCTTGAAAATGCATTATAAAATTACAACCGCAAAACTCAATAATTCCCAAAGTTTCATTAAAGGGTGTGCATTCATAGAGTGTCTATGAACCATAAGCCAAACCATAAATTGGGAGGATCCACACTTCTATAAATAGACAGGCTGCCCACCACTCAGGCAACTCCTCTTTTGCAGATTGTTGGCACCTTTCTCTGCTGTCCACACCTCGTCTACAATGGATAACTCAATTCAAGTTGTTGTTTACTCTTGGCGCCAACTTCCAAACACACCCCTCTTGTTGGCAACTGCCGATCAGCCTCCTCCTTCACCCAATAGGCTGCATTTTTGCCGTTCCACCTGTTATAGCTTGCATTTTCACTTCTCCAACTGTTGCCTCTACTGCTCCTCACTCCAGATCTGGTTGTGTTTACTGCTGACATCATCAACTGATTTGCGCTTGCAGTCCAGCCTACTAAATCATCATTGCAGGCTATGTTTCCATTCCAGCTATTTTCATCCACATATTCTAACTATTTTTCAGCCAGCCACCTTCCATTCGAGCTAACCAACTTTGTCAAGCACTAATCCAAACTTCCCTGATCTCCATTTGTTGCTGCCAAACATCATTCGGAGGCTGTCTCCTACGTTTTGGGGTCCATCAGAGTACAACACTCTCCAGCTCATACTCTTTGCCTCGGTCCTAGAGATAACACGGTTCCAAGTTCAATATTCACCTTGCATAGTGCATCTATTGCATTGAGCATTGTATTTATTCATTATTCATTCATGAACCTTCATGTGGTCATTGTCTTTGAGTTACCCTAGCCCTACTAAGTTCTTTTATCAATTTATGTTTTGTCATATAATTGTGTTTGTGATTTGTAAACAATATTTCTTTTACATGGTATTAGAGCTAAATACTCATTGAAGAAACCTAGGCCCTTGTTTGGAAAGCTCATCAATCAAAAACAAGAATTATCAAAGGGAAAATGACTTTGAGAACTTTCACACCACTTCAATGTCTAGAAAGACCTATGCCGAGAACTAAGTAAGAGTGGCTTCATAGCTTGCCTAGCAAGGTTCTTGTGAGAGTGTGCAACTTAAGAGAATCACGAACTTGAAGAGAAAAGGAGAGAAGAGGAGAAAGGAGGAAGAGAAGAATAATCTGCACTAAACAAAGAAGAAGGCTAAATACAATGACTGATCAGTCCCCACATGCAACCCAATGCGTCGATGAGTGCATCGGATCAAGCTAAATAATGATGACAGCACCTTCAACAGTGATGAAGATGGTGATGGTGACGGTGATGGAGATAGTAGTGGAGATGGAGAGTATGCAACCTGCTGTCCACGACAGAGATGGACAAGACTGCAGCCACCTGGCCAAGCACCTATGAGACAAAAAAGTGAACGACTACCCCAACTAAGTGACCAGCTATATATAGCTGAAAATCAGCAAAACTAGCCAACCTGATGCTGGCCATAAGCAGCAATAAAATAATACAAAAAATGCTAACGTGGCATCCAGGTGATTTTAAATATAAGTATTCATACTGTACAACAATAAATTATCCTTCACTTGATTATGGCTCATGATCTTGGGGTGTAGCTCTTAAAGTCATAAAATCTGAGCGATATCTTTCTGTCTAGCATCCTGTCATTCATACCAAGAAAGATGAAACATGGCATTTTTAAATTCTCCGCCAAGGGAGTACATGGCATGAAACATACCGCCACATAATGGCTGGATCCAGGGTTGTACTTAACACAGCATATATTGGCTTTCATATCGATATCAAGAACACTTGTCTCCTGTTTTGTGCACCATACTTTTACCTGCAAACTCAAAACAAACAAAAACTTACCTGCCAAACTATGTTGAAGTAACTGAAAAATTAAGATGAGAGAACCATTTAACTAGGTACCTTCCCATCGTCACTTCCAGAGACGAGCATTGAAGGATCAGTTCGGCTAAAGTCAACACTCCAGGCCCGCTTCTCATGTTCTTCATATTCCATTATACTCTGAACCAAAACAATTGTTAGAGACATAACAACAAAATAATAACAATGAAAAGAATGCAAGCCCAACACTTTGCATCGCTACTGTGACACAAGACATGCAAGCAGTGTCTTCTGCACGAAGTCCTAAGTTCTGAAGTGCCAGGTTTTCAACCATAGAGAGCTTCATACACCTTACATCATCTCTTCAACTATCATTATTTTGAAACTTCCAAAGAAGCACTCTGATGAAAAATTTCTGTAGAAAGACTGCACATCTTTCAAGACCAAAAAAATTAGAGGGTGGGCCCAAGGTCATCTCCCATGGCCGGAACCAACCTTGGCATGGAGTATGCCCTCAGGTTTAGCATTAGGCAATTGGGACGTTCCAGGCAGCCAAACTATTAGAGCTACTAGACACTTCATGACACAATTGGCTCACTTCATAATTTTGCAGGTAGAATGGCTGGTACAGTAGAGTCAGAGGGTAGGAGATCACAAGGATAAAAAAAGAAGTACCAGGTAGCTGCCCTCTCTTGAGGGTAGCACCAAAAATTTCACCTTTCTTTTCAGTTCTTATCACATGAGGGAGTTTTCTTTTTCACCTGTCTAGGTGGACCCTCTAGCCCTTTGGGCACTTTATGAACTAGAAGCTTTCTTTTCAGAAGGGGCAGGTTATACAACAGGCCTTGAAACCCACAAATGCGTATAAAATGACAACAATATACACCATCAAAGGAGAAAATCACACTCAATTAATTGTAAAATCACTCTGGTTTTTTACTCTGTCAATAAAGTGGAAGTTCACCTGCCGTGTGTCGACATCCCAAACTGTCACAATGCCTTCATAATCACTGCTGGCTATTTGATTCTTGATGTATTTGTTCCAACTAAGACAGCTCAGCTTTGATCTGGTAGGCATTTCAACAACAGGGTAGTGCATCTCTGCTTGATCATTCACTACCTGTCAAGAAGACCCCATGGCTCTCAGGGGGAGTGAGAAAAAACTAAAAACAAAATTATAACTTGCATCTAAACAGATTCAAAAAGCAAACTACTACTACCATGACTTTTCTCGGTAAAAGCTACAGATGACACACTTTGAGTTAGCTTGTACATCCATGTAAAAAAGCATCTTTTGTTATGAGTCAGGTGACAAGTGAGCTGAAAAGGGAAGTATACTTCGGCTCAAAACTTTATACTATCTAAGCCTTGAATGCGCTAAATATTATAAGCCAACAGAAAAACAAGCCCAATAGAACAATCTAAATCTATCTGAAATGTATCACAGATAACTGAAAATGCAAAGGCCTTAGCTGGTTTCTGAAGTGAACCTTTCCAATAATATCTGCTGGGTTATCTGCATAAACACATAAGTCAAATCGATTCCTCCAGCATGAGATCAGTCCCTAACCTGAGGTTAGAGCACATTGTACTTTTGTGAGTCCAAAACATGGAGTTCCTATGTGACTTATTTTTCAATGTTGGTATGTGTAACAGATAATGTTCCACATGTGGATCTATAAATGCAGTCGCAATCAAAATATTCTTGCTGGGCTTTAAAATGCATGACACGCTGCCTAAGAAACTACTCTCATTGGTAATAGATACATTGATGTCATAACATCTTCTCTAATCACTAATTTGAAAAGCATGCAAGGCACAAGAGCATCCAAAGTAAACCAGCCCCAAACTTTAGGTTCCTTTTTGGTAATGGCAAACAGGTTTCACTGGCTGCCAATTCTTCATCCTTAGCCTATGCATGAATCTGCTCACTTTGGATACTACATACTGAGTGCTGCACATATAAACAAGATATCCAATAATCTGCATTAGGTGAATCATTAACAAGTCCACATCATTTTCAGGAGTAAACAGAAGCTAGTCTCTACAGGTGTAGCATTTCTCATGCTGCACTGCTACAGGGCTGAGAAGGAATTGGATGACTAAAGTTTGGTCATTCCACAACACAATGGCAAGTGAGATGGCAAGCTTAAAAACTTGGTGCTTCCTCAATGACAAGACGGTCTACACATAGATGATTGCTGCTGTTATGCAAATTCATGCTACTCTCTCATTGTGCTCATAAATAGATACATGAGTTCAGATGTTGCATACATATGTCAGTGAGGATGAACCAGTGTTGCAAAGCTTGTGGTGTCACAAATGCAGACCTTCAAACAGAACACGTCTCACTAGTAATGAAAACAAAATACAAATCAGGCCTGCATGCTGTTCACATCATATGGTTTCAACCCTTAAACCAGCAGCCATATTCCCACACACAACCTAGAAAAAGAAAGAATTAAGACTAACAGGTTTAGTATTGCTGCCTTCATGGGCATATCCACTTAACACAATTGCATTGTTGAGGACCAAATAGCATTCTAACTACTATATCTTCAATGAGGCTTACCCCGATTATATTTTAGCTTTCCTGTATCTTCAGTCAAATGGTTTTAAGCATAGAATAATAAAGAGTCACTGTGTGCATTTGAATGATATGAATAAGTTTTTTACCGTAGCAAATTCAAATATTTTAATGCGCCTTGAGACTCCAGCAGTTGCAAACAGCTTATCATCACGATCAAACTCTATGCTGCAAATGTTTTTTATTAAACATCAAATAATGCTCAAGCACAAAATCTGCTTAACACCATAGAGAATTCAGCAGGGAAGCAAAGGAAAATACCTAGAGACGATGTTAGAAGAGTGAAAAAGATCACCTTGTCGAACTTCTGCCAAGACCTTTAACCGACTGCCAACAAAGAACAAGAAGAAGATGGTAATCATGTCAGTCTGCTCATATTTTCCACACATTCAAAATAACTTCCTCATAGCAGAGCTTCAACAATGATCAGATAATTGTATCAGTGTAGAACCTATAGCGAGTGAAAGCATTCAGTATGCTTTGAAAGTCCTCCAGGCCACCGCTGCTACCCTCTCTCACATGATTATTCTGATCTTTACTTGAGTTATCCGATTGCCCAGGCCATTGGCGAGAACACATCCGCCGCCTCTTGTGCAAATAGCATTCTTGCAAGTCTTCAAACTGCCAAATGACAGAGCATATTTTATTACAATACAATAAACACACATTCCAAGTATGACTCATATATTAAGAGAAAAACCACATGCTGAATTTTCCACCTCCCTGTTTTGGTACAGATAGTACAATTCGGAAAAGAGAGAAGTGATAACATGATTGAGATCCATACACCAGACCTTTGTACGTATTTCTCACAAAATAAGTGCATCCTAATACAATGCTGGATTTCAGAAAATCATATGCTAACTCACTTGTCCTAGAAATGCAAACTTATATACTCCAGCTCACACCACTTTCTACCTATTCTCTCCAATTAGATGAGACATGGCCCTAAGTAATTCTAGCAGACTATGATTGTGCACCATCTTTGTATATAAATCCTAACCCCCATGTATTTGACAGAATGATGTGGAGCGACAGAAGCAAAAAGAAAGACCTATTGTAAACACAAAGAACTGAACAAGAACACCTGAACTCAAAAGTAACGAACTTGGGAAACAGAACCGTATACCAAGGCACTAGATGCAATGTGCATGTATGAGATGAATGAGATGGAGGAGAGGCAGCCTATAAATAGTAATGATGCAAGATAAAGACCAGGTTGACCAACATCAATGAAGGCCAAAAATACAAGTCAGCTAGCTGATAAAATGTGTCGCCTTAGAAATGCAATGAACTTGAACAATGAGCCTGTACAGCCATGATGTGGAGATATGCTACCATCTGCAAAAGAGAACATTGCGTGTATGGCCACAACTGAAACACAGTGAACATTGAGTGTACAGAATGCTCAAGGGCAGAGCTGTCCAATGGCCCAAGGATCTCATGAAAGCAAGCTGAGGAAGGTGTCAGAGTGCCTCATCCACCAAAGATGGATCTCAAGTCCAAAAACCACCAATGGGAGCTGAATCTGATGTAGGAGTATGCAGGCAGCAAAAACACAGCCTACAGGAGTTAATCAAAGCAGGATGGTCCACCATAAGCAACGTGACAATAGTGGAGTCTGATCTACTGCAAAATGGAGCTTTCCTCAGGAGAGCAAATCACTAGGGCGGCAGCTGGAGAAGACAAAACAACTGCTGAAGATGTTGAGGAGGTTGTCTGACAGATGCAGTGTGGGGCTGGCAATTGGGTGTGCTTTAGACAGCAAAACGCAGGCTGATCAGGTCATGCCAAGGCAGATGATGATGACATCAGCAAGCTGGGATTAAACATGGCCTATAGGAGCCTCCAAGATGACAGGTAACAGCTGAGGATGACCGTGGCAGCAGGCTGGAAAATGGCAACAGCTGGCTGAAGACAAACTCAGTCCCCTGCAAATGGAAGGGCAGCTGAAGGATGTCCATGACAACAGCTAGAAAAGAGAGGGCAGCAGCAGGCAATGAGCTAGCAGCAATGTGATGATGAAGAATAGGTGCAAGGCAAGCAGCAAGGGTAAAACAGCTGACAAGGAATGCAAGTGACCTAACATACACTCTATTTATAGAGATGGAACCAACCAAAAGCAAGGGAGTTTGTTTATGGAACACTAAAGCACACTAAGTGCATTTGAATTTGGGGGCTGTCTAATGGGCTAATGAAAGGTTTAACATGTAATGCACATTTTTTGGCTTAACACCCCCTCTCCAAGTCAAAAGTGGAGTCCAAAGGAATTGCCAAGCAAAGCTCACCCCAGTTTCCCATGAGAGATCCCACCCCAAAGCAACCAAGGCATCAGTTAATGGGTACACGTCAATTGCCCAAGTCCTACCAAGACTACGAAGGCAATGGTTATCTTTCCTCAATCAATGGGTCCATGTTAGCTGCCCAAGCCAAGACTATAGAGGCAATAGTTATTGTCACAAGGACATGAAATTTTATTGTTGAGCTTAGCATTTGATTAAAAGTTAATCAAATGTGCAAATGTGACTTGCACATGTGAGGTACACGTTAATTCTTTCACGATGTGGCACCCAAGATCGAGATAGTGGTGTCAAAGGCAAAAGTTCTAATGAGTTATACCTAACATCTACTAGGAGATACTTGGTGTCAGATGTGGACCTAGACCAATTTATTGGCCACTAATGTCAGTGGTGACATTAGACACTAGGTATTAATTAATTAATTAGTGTTAATCTAAAGGTCAATAACAGCTTGAGGATAGTTGGAAGACAAATTGGCCTGGCCAATTTAATTATTGGCTAGTGAAATTAATTTTTGGGACACTAGAATACTTATTAAATTAGTTTTTTAATTAATATTCTGAAAATTAATTTAATAAGCTAAAAAATGGGATGAAAAGCTACCACTTTGCAAAATTTATTCATACAAGTTAAAAAAACGATTTTTAGGGGACATTAAAAATCTATTCCAGCCATTGTGAGAGAGGAAGCGATTGATAGAGAACAAGGAGATGTTGCTAATATGATATGTAGCCACAACAGGTGACGGCAATTAGGAGCCCTCCAAGTGCAGGTGGCAACAGCCCAAAGGTCCTAGTGCAAGTGACAACATACAAGATGTAGTGACAACTTTCAAGGCCGTTTGAGCAGGACAAAAATTTTTCAACCTTTCTCCAGATGAAACTCTGTTTTTCTCTCAACAGCATTCTCTCTCATCCTATAGCCGTCTCTCAAGTTCTCTCACCAAAATCCAATAATTTGAGTCATCATTTGAAAATCTTTGTTGTAAACCCTAATTTACAACAAAAATTAGGGCTCGACAACCATCTTCAGATACATGCTCAAAATTGAGTGCCTACGACATGAATTTCAACAACTGAAATTAAAGAATTTAAAGGAGATCAAGAGACCATCATTTCAAGGAGTAGGGTGAAGGCCAATCCCTAAGAAAACCAAGGGAAAATTTGGTTTGAAGGTTTGCTCGTTAGTTTTGACAACAAGAGACACTTGGATTAGCAGAGGAAATCAAAGAATCTCAATTGTACTCGATTCATTGCAATAAAAGCTAAAGAAATACCACAAGCGGCTCTAGTTTTAGGGCCAAGAGACTGTCCATTGTCCAAGATCAAAGTGGTTAAGTGTGCATTTTTTGTTTATGTGATTTGTTTACTTGCCGTAATTAGTGCTTGATCAAGTTATTTACCACCCTATCCAAAGAGGAAGTCTAGTTTCAAGGTTCCATTGCTCAAATACCATCAATTCCCTTGACTTGGTGGATCTATGGCACCTAGTTGAAGGTCAGAAGCATTGCTCTAGTGCTGAAACTATATTCAGCTAAGCAATTACAACAATCATGTCTTTAGATATACTAAGATGGAATTAAGCAGCGATAATGCATCTCATTCTGAGAAACGTAGATTTCTACGCTCTACTATTCCATATGACACAAGCGGACCATTTACAGTCCTATCGTGAAGATGTAGCTAATTTCCACCGTTCAGGGCCATTTACAACAAAACAAAGATTTTATGGGTGTTTGCACATGTTGAAGTTGGTTGGCCCTAAAATTGACACCCCTTTCAATACTAATTTAACTTTAATTGCTAATGGATTGAATACAAGTTGAGATTCCACAATCTCCTTTGCCGATCCAAAAGCCCCTCGCCATACATATAATCAACAAGCAATTTGAGCCAATTGCCCCTTGATTTTCATCCAAGAATTGCACAAATGGAACCACCAACTGGCCAAATGTTGCTACAATTCACAATGGATGGCTTGGCATCTGAAATCCCTATCAATTCCACAAATTTCAAGTGCTGATTTCAGTGCACAATGCCTTTATAGTGATGGGTTATGCACAAGGATCGAGACAGGAGGTGTTCCTTAGTCGTGGAGAGACAAAGAGAGTAAGAGAGAGCAGATCAGAGAGTGTGCACGTTTTTAGATACAATGACGAGCATGTATCTTTAGGTTTTTAGATAGATATATATGTGTAAGTACAAGTGCTAAGGGTGTATTCACACCTAAGCACATTTAAAGGTACAAGAGTCTTTATTCCCAACAACTTCCCACCTAAAGGCAATGTGCTTTAAGAGCAGAAAAGAATCAACTAAGTCTAGGTATGTACAAAGCTGAAATACATATATCTATCTAACTCCCATCATCTGTCGGCAATGAGCAAACCGTTTTGCTAGAAGTCCCTTTGTGAGAAGATCTACAGGATTATCATCTGTATATACTTTAACAAGCTCAATGCTCTTGCTGTCAAGTACATCTCTAATGAAGTGGTACTTCACCTGTATGTGCTTTGTCTTTGCATGAAAAACAAGATTCCGTGCTAGTATGATAGCACTCTAACTATCACAATGGAGAATAGGTAACTCTGTGATGCCAAGCTCTCCCACCAGACGTGAAAGCCATAAAGCCTCCTTGCATGCCTTAGTGGCAGCCACATACTCTACCTCTGTAGTAGACAATGCAATACACTTTTGTAGCCTGGAGATCCAAGAGACTGCTCCTCCTGTGAAAGTAAACACATACCCAGAAGTGGACTTCCTACAATCCACATGACCAATATACTCTGCATCCGTAAAGCCAACAACAGATGCCTTCTGCTTCCCAAAGCAGATGCACAACTCCTTTGTGCCTTTGAGGTATCTTATAATACCTTTCACTGCATCCCAATGCTTCTTGCCAAGGGTTGCCGTGTATCTGTTAACCACTCCCACCACAAAGGCAATGTCAGGACGTGTAGCAACCATAGCATACATTAAACTACCAACAACTGAAGCATATGATATTTTGGCCATTTCAACCTTCTCATCATCAAATGTAGGGTTGTCTTGTGCAGTGAGTTTTACATATGGAGGCAATGGAACCCCAATTGTTTTCCCTCCCTCCATATTGAAACGCTATAAAACCTTGGAGATATACTCCTACTGAGATAGATAGGTAAGCCTTTTGATCTATCTCTGAGTATTCGCATACCAAGAATGTGATTTGCATCACCAAGATCCTTCATGTCAAAGCTGCCATGAAGACTTTACTTCAGTGATTCCAAGGCATGAGTATCCCTACCAGCAATCAACATGTCATCAACATACAAAACCAAGATAATCAGACTGCCATCTGCTGCCTTCTTGGTGTACAAGCAATGATCCACTTGACTTCTATGAAACCCTTGAGACTGCATGAATATATAAAACTTATGCTACCATTCTCTTGGTGCTTGTTTCAGCCCATACAAACTCCTTCTGAGTTCACATACCATCTTCTCTTTCCCTTGTTCGACAAACCTTTCAAGCTGCTGCATAAATATGTCCTCATACAAATCACCATGCAAAAATGCAATTATTACATCCATCTATATGAGCTCCATATCTTTAGCTACAACCAAGCCCAAAATGGTTCTCAATGTAGTCATCTTGACTACAGGAGAGAAAATCTCATCAAAGTCAATTCCATGCTCTTGCTTGTACCCCTTTGCAACCAATCTTACTTTGTACTTTGGTGAGGAACCAAAAGTGACATTCATCTTATAAACCCATTTGCATTGAAGTATTTTCTGCCCTTTAGGCAACTGTACCAAGTCCCAAGTGCCATTTTTCTCAAGAGATTCCATTTCTGACAACATGGCTTTATACCGTTTCTTGAAGTCCTGTCTGTCCGTTGCTTCCTTGAAGCAAGACAGCTCGCCACAGTCTGTCAACATGACATAATCAGCCACATTGTTTGCACCAGAAACAAATCTGTCAAGTTTTCTAGTAGCTCTAGACAATCTTCTAACCCAATGGTCATTGTTTGCTGGCTGGTCCTGCAAATTTCCATTTTCAGGATGCTGTCCTGGCATTTCAACCTGCAAATCAGCATTAATAGCTTGTTGTACTGGCTGTTCCTGCATATGTAGTGGCTCATTATCATGGGCAATAGCTGGCCGATCATTTTCAGCATTATTTTCTGCATTTACAGATTTATTTACAGCAGGTATTTGCTGCTGTACAACAAGCACATTTTGCCGTCCAAAAGGTATTTCTTCTCGGAATACAACCCTACAGACCTCCTCAGTCTTTTCGGGCTATTTATGCTTGCGATCTTCTCGAAAGATAAGATCATTGCTGCGTACTACTTTCCTTTTCTCGGGATCCCACAATCTATATCCCATTTCACCCTCGTCACCATATCCTAGGAAAATGCATTTACAGGACTTTGGCTCAAGTTTGATGCGTTTTTCTTTACAAATGTGCACAAAAGCCTCGAAGCCAAACACTTTCAGATGAGCCTATGAAGGTGGCTTGCCCGACCACGCTTCTTGGGGAACTCCCCTCCCCCAAAGACTTATTTGGTGACCAATTAATCAAGTGTACAGTTTTCATAACAACCTCTGCCCAAAAACCATGGGGTAATGCAGCATGAGACAACATCGTACATACCTTATCCTATAAGGTCCAATTCATACGCTCTGCAACTCCATCTTGGGGTGGATTATGAGGGTCAGTGAGCTCCCTCTTTATCCCTTTGCCGTCACAAAATGCCTGGAAGGCCTTGGACACATATTCCCCACTATTGTCAGAGCGAAGATTCTTAAGTGTCTTATCAATCTGATTTTCAACCAATGCCAAGAATTTTTTGAGCTTGCCAAGAATTTTTTGAGCTTGTCAAGCACTTCATCCTTGCTACGAATAGGATAAACCCATACCTTCCGTATAGCATCATCGACAAAGGTAACAAAATATTTCTTTCCCCCTAAAGATAATCCTAGCACCTAACATACATTTGAATGTACTAACTCTAGAGGAGAAGATTTTAGCGAAAGAGACTTTTTATGAGACGCTTGTGCATGTTTGCCATAAATACAATGATCACAATGCTCAAAATCAGCATAACAAAGACAAGGCAAGTAACCCAAACAAGAAAGCACTTTCATTCATGTTTAACTCATGTGTCCCAACCGGCCATGCCACAAAGAAACACTTGGTTGCTTGATCACGGCAACAACATGGTCGCGCACACTAGATACATAAAGTGGATACAAAGTATCACTCTTGCAACCTTTGGCAATAGCCCTAGATTCCTTACAGATCTTCCATTTTCCATCACCAAAGGTAATATGAAATCCATCATCATCTAGCTACCCTGTGCTAATCAAGCTCTTCTTGAGCAGAGATACATGCCGTACATACTGAGGTGCGAAGACAAAGCCATGCTGAAACTGCAACTGCACACTGTCAATACCTGCAATGTCACATGCATAGTTGTCCCCAAGATGGACAACACCATGTCGACCCCTTGTATAGTCAGAGAACCACTCACGATGAGGGGTGACATGAAAGGAAGCACCTGAATCGAGAATCCAAGTATGCATGTCATCATCTGTATCTGCGAGTAAAGCATGTGCACCAAAGTGTGAAGAGACAAAGAGTACGTCACTCCCACTATCACTGTCATGAGTGACTACGTTCACCTCTTCAATTTCGACACTGCCCTTCTTAGGCTGACTATCTTTCTTCTCTTCCTTGCTATCATCTGTCTTCTTGTCCTTTCCTTTCTCTTTCTTCCATTTATAGCAGTCACGTTTAAAGTGATCCTTCTTGCCACAATGATGGCATTCTACATATTTGCCACGTGATTTATTGTGTCCCTTGCTATCATATTTTCCCTTTTGCTGTGATCTACCCCTAGTATGCAAAGCTTTGGAAGACTTACTAGATGCATTATTCTGCCGATTCATTTATTCTATAAGTAGAGCACTCTCTACATCAGCATACAAAAGAACCACGTTAGAATTGATCATAGCAGTCCTAAATGTATCCCAACTCTCCGGTAAAGTGCAAAGCAAGAAAGTAGCCTTAAATTCCTAATCAGTCATAAACTTCAAGGCAACCAACTAGCTGAAAATGAAGTTAAACTCACTCAAATGAGTAGACATTGTTGTACCCTCTTTCATACACAAATCCATAAGCTTTTTCAGCCAATACACTTTGCTTGCAACACTCTTCTGTGCATACAATTCTTCCAGTCGAGTCCATATAGCATATGCAAAATACAAACCTTCAACGTTAAACAACAAGGCATCAAAAATCAATAGCTCGATGGTTGAGCATGCAAACTCATTTAATTCATCCCAATCTTCCCATTCAATGTCCACGGATTTTGCCCCTTGGGTTTTAATCGACTTTGTCTGCTTCTTTTGCAACAGGATATTGTAGCACTGTTTTTGCCAAACTGCAAAGTTATGTGCTCCTTCAAGCTTCTTTATGTGCATCAAATTACTACTGTCATTGCTGCCAGCCATGATTTTTAGCCCAAATATGACCAAAAAACAACAAATGCAGGCCCAAAACTGTCACCCAAGTGACCAAGGTACAAACAAGTACCAATCAGCAACAAATAACCACCTAGAAGCACAGATTTCAGATCTGTAATTAAATTTTCAGAAACACCAAAACATGTGCTACAGCATTAGCCAACTGATTACAACTGTTCCAAGGGCATATGCATCACATTACATGAGAAATCCCAAATTTTAGTTGCAATTTCTATTGTATATGTACCCACGAGCATAAAATTTGGCACACACGATCAAAAGCCCCAAATTTTTTGTGCTCAAAGCATCAACCACAAATCTGCATTTTCTTTGTCATGCATAGAAGAGGTCAATTTTGCTAAAATAGAGCAATTTCAGCAAAACCCCCAAATTTTACCAAGTGTTGATGTCCAAATTGCGTGGAATTCAACCTGCATGTACATAAAATGACCAAATGCTACACAGATTGTGCCCAAACTGCAAAAGCCCCAAATTGCATGGGGTCCAATGTGCATCAATGTCAAAAAATTGGGTAAATTTTAGTCCAATTTGTGCATGTACATGAAAAGTCCCAAATGTTGGGGACAAAATGTCACAAATTCCTGCAATTTCTCAGACAAATTTGTTTGTCCTGCATCACATTCCCCAAATCTGGGAAAAGCCCCGAATTTTCTGGACCACAATTGCACAAATCTGGCCTTTTGTGCCTAGCGCACGAAACCCTGTCAAGAAAGGGGGATAGAAGTTGAATTTTTTTTTGTTTTTCTTTTAAAAAAACTATTTTGGAAAAAGGTGTGATAGGGTCCGTTGACCCCGTGCAGGTCGCCGACTAGACGTCGCCTGCGCATACCCGCCACGAACCCATTGTGCGACTGCTGCCCAATGGTCACGCTCTGGATCATCACGTGCCGACTGCTGCCCCTGTCAACTGCTACACGCGCTGTTCGCTGCATGTCTTGGCTTGCCTGCCATGACCTGTCTCCTCGCTGGAGTCTCACATGGCGCCTGTTCGCAATGCCTGCAGTTGTCGACTGTCCTCACTGCTTGCGACTATCCACGATGTCTGCAGTTGTCTACTATTCTCACTACCTGCGACTACCCACAATGCCTGCAACTGTCTCTTGCCAGCTCTGATACAAGTTTGTAGTAACGGGTTAGGTAGGAGAATCGAGACAGCAGGCGTTTCTTAGTCGTGGAGAGACAGAGTGAGAGAGAGCAGATCACAGAGAGTGCACGTTTTTAGGTACAATGACGAGCGTGTACCTTTAGGTTTTTAGATAGATATATATATATGTAAGTACAAGTGCTAAGGGTGTGTTCACACCCGAGCACATTTAAAGGCACGAGGGCCTTTATTCCCAACAGCCTTCTCCTATTGGCACGGGTCCCAAGGTGGCTACTAAACCTTGATTTCTCCATAAATTTAGGATGTACAACAAAGACCTCTCTACTATCCACCAGATTTGGCTGAGATTTGCTCAAAATAGCTAAGAAATGTTGAGATCTCTTGAGAATGGGTTGAAGGTGAGAGAAAGCCAAGATGAGAGAAAAATCCAATTTTCTTCATAAAAAAACCGTAAATTTTGCATGTTACCTGCTCCAACCTACATTTGATGCAATTACCTAACTACCACACACCTCCAAAATGTTGTCACCTGATTAGCAATGTTGTTGCCACCCCCTGGAAGGTGACTCCCTGCTGTCCCTTGCCTACTAAGGCCCCCAAATGGCTATCTTCTACAACAAATTGTTGTTCTCTGATCAAAAAATAGACCAATAGCTCTCTCTCTCTCTCTCTCTCTCTCTCTCTCTCTCTCTCTCTCTCGTAATGGATGTTATATTTATAAAGTACTAAACAACAAAAGAGTTACAAAAGTCATGGCAAAGACGCAGAGGAAATTGCCATATGCCAGGGAAGAAGTCCTCCCGAGGGAGTAAGTCAGAATGCCAAATGAGATCTATCTGCCAATGCAAGAGACCTTTAAGCCTAACAATATGTCCCTGAACATTAGAGGCTGAATCAAAAAGAAAAGCATTCCGAATGGTCCAATTGTGCCAACAGCCCCAATATCTAAGAAAGTGAAACAAGATCTTCATATGCGACTGTGCCGGTGTGGGGTATTTGGGCTGCACAAAAACCCAATCAAAAGGACTTAGCAAGAAACCAACCACTACTCACCAAACGACTGACAAGAGTGACCAGATTTTATTAGCGAGAGGGCAAAAAATAAATCGATGACGGGTCGATTCCACACTGGTGGTACAAAAGAAACAATTGTTGTTGGAGATTCGACGCTTGGAAAGGGCTGAAGCAAGAGGAAGACCACCAATTATCACCCTCCAAAGAAAGACCTTGCATTTGAACGGTGTCTTATTCAACCAACCCTCCATCACAGTTACCTTTCACCATGATTGAGATTTACGCAATCCCCATACAGTATTAGCTTTAGTAGCCAGCCATTGATGATCTTTAATCAGAAGATGATACACCTGGTTAGCTGAGGCCTTTTCCAAATTCAGCCGGCCTGCAAGGTCCCAGTCCTGCCAGGGACGATCCGAAGCCAGGGCAGGAAAGGGTTGTCTGCTCTGGAGCACTATCAAAAGCTGTCCCCATAAATCACGGTATCCACGAGGGATCCTGAAAAGCCTCCTGGCTGTACGAAACAATATCAACACATTGCGACTAGCAAGGGTGGCATCTGCAACTGAAGTCAAGCCCAAGTGTCCCATGCGGTTAAATTTTGGTCTGAGCTCATGTTTGCCTTCCCAAGAAAGCAATCGCCCTCGCGGCTGCCAACAATTCCAGTTGAAAAGAGTTGGTAGCTAAGCGGTCCTCCGCAGGATACCACTGAGCCTTCTGGAGAACCAATTTCCAGGAACATACTAGGTAAGCAAGCAAGGATGATGAAGGACTAGAAAACCGAGAGTCTACATTAAGAACATGCCACCAGGAGCTCCAAATTTGGGTATTACCATGCTCAAGGCCATAATCCTCAAGAAAATAACGGGCTATAAAGACTCACGGGTGATGATCCAAGCACATGGCACGAAAAAGAGACCAACGGAGTGCCAACATATGAGTTTCGGCATCCAAAATAGCCCCACCACCCATGCGTTTGGGATACAAGCATGCGACCAAGAAATCCATGAAATGCCTGCATGCAAGGAGTCCTTCTTCCATAACATGGAACGAATGTACTAAGTAAGAGCATTCAATGTAGTAGTAGTCCAAGGCAGCAATGGCAAGAAATATGTGAGCATTGGCAACAAAATTATCTGAGCCACTTTGAGGCGAACATGGAAAGTCCAAGCCTGTGACTTCCAATACAGAACTTTGCTGCCAATTTCTGTGAAATCCACTCTAGTAGTTGCTTTGGCCGAACATCAACACCCAAAGGGTACCCAAGATGCCTAACAATGGAACCACGGGAAACAACCATTCCCTGCCAGTCCAATGACTGCAAATCTGACTCCGTGCAACTAAGAATGGCTGATTTCAAAGCATTGATATGAAGACCAAAAGCATGACCAAAGAGAGTCCAAACATCTAATGCTTTGCGAAGATTATCCTTGTCCGCGCGCAAAATCATAAAGCTATCATCAGCCAAGGATTGACTAATGAACTGCTGTCCAAAAGAAAGAGACAATCCAGCCAACTGATTAGAAGCTGCCATATGGGATAACATCGAAAGAACCGGATGAGTCACAATGGCAAAAGAGAGAGGACTCAAAGGGCAACCCTGTCTCACAGAGCGTGCAAGGACAAATGGCTTGGTAACACCACTATTCAGCATGACTCACGAAGAAGCCACAGCACTAATGGTGTAGATCAAACGAGACATCCAAGTACCAAAGCCCATAGTAGACATAAGTTCTGCAATGAAAGACTAATCTAAATAATCAAAAGCCTTTTCCAGGTCCAATTGGATCAATACCACCTCCTGATTAGAGTGCCTTGCATAGTCAATAGCCATTTGCACATTTAAGACATTATGCAAAATGTTTCGGCCCTTAATGAAACCATATTGAAGAGGATGCACAATGGCAGGAAGATGCTTATGGAGCCGATTCGCCATTACTTTGGAAAAGATTTTATACATACAACCCATCAAAGAAATTGGTCACCAATGTTTCAACATAGACGGCAAATGAACTTTTGAAAGCAATTTGATAAGTCCTTTCCATAAGGAAGGCATGAACCCCGTTTCCCAAACCTGCTGAAACATAGCCGTCAATGATTTCACCAGTCAGGTAGCAAAAACCTCAAAGAATTCATTGGTGAGACCATTGGGACTTTTATCCTTGGGCAAGTGTAACAAAACATCCATAACCTCCTCCTCACGAATATCTATCTCCAATGTAGTTTGCATGTCATGTGGAACCTGATTGCGGACCAAATCATAGAAAAATGAGCGGGCATGAGTAATTTGGTCAGAATCTTTTTTTTTCGTAAAAGGTAATTGTATTAATTACGAAAAAAATACAAGATTACTTGATTACAAGATAGTGGATGACACTAAGCCATCAGGTGAAGAAGTTCTCTCGCTCTCTCTCTCTCTCTTTCTGATTACAAGAGGCACGATTGGTCAGAATCTCTCTCTCTCTCTCTCTCTCTCTCTCTCTCTCTCTCTCTCTCTCTCTCTCTCTAGCTATAAACTAAGTGAATAGCTGAGATCCGACCCCCAAAAACGTTTACTCAGATTACATGGGTATTCTTGCCCAGTGGCAGCCTTCTAAACCCATTTCTCAACATTATCCAACCAGTTAAGTAATTTTCAAAATTAAATAATCCTAAAAATTAATTTCAGTCCTTCTGACCTTTCCCAAAATTAAATGTGACTATCCATAATTAAATTAGCTAGGTCATTTGCAACCTAGAGTGATCACCAACTTCTGTTGACCCATTAATTATATGTTCGGATATGGCTAGTAATAGACATAACCCCATGTATAGCAATGTTGGCAATGATGTTGGGGCACAAAGTGGCAAGTTTGGCAATGTATATATGCAATCCACTATGTTTAGGACTCATGGCATTAATGACGGTCATGCAAATGCTCTGTATAGTGCTGGTTATGAGGAAAATGTAGCTATTAATGTATGCATTATATAGGAAAATGTATCTTGACATGGCTCGTAGTATGCGAATTTCCATGCACAATCACATTGCAATGGTCTAAAGTGGGCAAACAAAAATGTTTCCTAATGTATCTGATACTCCTAGCATATCAAGGACACATGAGGGGCTAGTCAACTAGATACAATGTTGCATATTAGTTAAGTTAGAATTACAACAATGTGAAAGTATAAAGCATTGCAATGCTCAAGAGGGAAAAAGACCTAGAATCTAGTGAAGGTTTTGAGGTAAGTAAAGTTAGAAAAAAAAATTCCATATGGTTCTTGATGCGGCTTCAACATGGTTTCACTTATGAAAAAATGCAATTGGATGGAGGAGAGTGACCTCATAGATCTTCCTCAATGTGCACTTTACCTTGATGTGTTCCAGTTAGAGCCGACTCGTTCAAGTTTAGTAGAACATAGAAGGTCTAGAGTATTGCCTGATGCCCAAGGGGAAGGTTGCATCTCCACTCCCCTAGTGATGGACAACTCAATAATGTAGTGGATCTCGAATGTACTTGGTTTGAATCCACAATATTGTATGCCGCACAATATTGTATGTCTCCAAATATACCTGATAACAGTCCAAGGTCCTCCTCGTGCAAGAGACAATATACAAGAGGGGGCAACAACCTTTTTGGTGGTCCTAAGTTGTAGGTGACAGTTTCCATGGCTATTTGAGCAAGGCACCATCAATTTTTCAGTCTTTCTCGAGATGAAACTTTGAAATTTCTCTCTCAACAGCATTCTCTCTCATCCTACAACTGTCTCTCAAGTTCTCTCAACAAAATCCAACCATTTGAGTCATCATTGGAAAATCTTTGTTGTAAACCCTAATTTACAACAAAAATTAGGATTTTCCAATCACCTCGAGATGCATACTCAAATTTGAGGGTCTAGGACTTGAATTCCAACATCTAAAATGAAAGAATGCATGGGTCATGGGTGAGTTGGATAGCACACTGGCTTGCTAAGGTGGCAATGCAAAAGTCCACATCACTCCAAATCAAGTCATCAGCAGATGGGCAGATCGCTTGATTGTGTGCCAGCAACTGGACAACTCGAGGATGTGTGGGCAACAACCCACAGGAGCAGTAGGCAGCAACCACATAATGAAGATTGGAGTGAATGGTTGGATACACAATATACTATGTGATTTGGGCATACTATCTATTCATAGATGAGGACCTAACCAAACTATGGTAGATTGCCTATGGGACATAGAAGCTCTTTTAGCATTAAGTTTGAGTTTTGCAGTTGTTTAAATGAGCTAATTGTTTAATGGGAAATGCTCCCTTTTTTAGCTAAACACTGTCACCAAGTGGTGATACTTTTTGCACTTACTTTCTTTATTTATTTATATAAATATTTCTTTTTTTCTTTAGTTGCTGTTGCTTTTTATCCCCAAAGCTCTTGGAATAAGCCGAGATCTTTGCATGGCCAAAAGAGACAGCCATTGGAACAAATTTGACTAATGGTTTGTCTAAGCCTTAGGACCAGTTTCATATTGAATGGGCACTGAAGAATAGAATGCCAGTGGTTTGGGACTGTGTGCTTAGCCCCTAGAGATGGTGCAGGACAATGAGCCTGGCCATGACAGAAGATGCACATATGAGAATGCTCAAGTAATAAAAGTCACTGTAACTGAGCCACATTACACTTTTTGATGTGGTTGAAATGATAAAAGTTGCTCAGAACAACTCGAGGAATGCACGGGTCACCATCCCTAAAATTTAAAGAGTTACTATTTTTGAACCACAAAATTTGTTCACGTCATTATCTTCGTTTTTGCACGAGGATTAATTCTCTAGTCTGTGCCGAGGTCAAATTTTGCATAGATCATGGAGAATTTTAGACCGGAAGGTTTAAACGAGAAAATTGTTACATGTATGCCATGTAGCATAATTTCAAAAGAGGGGAAGAGAGCATTTTAAAAAAACGTAATAGTTATAAGGGACAGATCTGAGAATGAGGTTTTGAGGAGTTGAGGGCAGATTGCTGCAGTTTTATCAGCTATGGAGAGTACTTTTTCGTCTCTGACTCATGTACGGAGGTAGAGCTTGCTCCCTCTGGTCAACTCTCTCTCTATTCTCAGAGAAAATGCTTTACATGATGGGCTGATTCCATTGAAAATATAATTATGTGTTTTCTTTGCACTTCTGTTGAGGCAAGATCCTCATTGTCCAGGTTCAGGAGCAGCTGTTGGCTTCTCCAATGAACTAAAAGGGATGTTGTTTTGTACATGTTGGACAGTAAGAACAATGAATATCGAGATCTGCAAACTGCAATTCTGCACATGAATCATTGAGTTTTGGTCACAGAAAATGCTAGACATGTTGGGCAGTAAGAACAGTGAATTCAGAGATCTGCAGACTGCAATTCTGCACATAAATCATTGAGTTACGGTTGTAGAAAAGGCTTTCCTAAAAGGGATGTTGTTCTGGTCATGCTGTACTATCCTAATGCAGCTGGGATTTACTCAAAAAAGATGAAAACCAACGGTTCTCAGGTTATGTATTTTGGAACATTTCATTTTTGTAACTTTCCATCTTTTAATTGATAAAGAAATACCAAGAGGGGTGCCGGTCTTCGGGGCCAATCTGGTGTTGAGCGAGGAAGTGTGTGTGTGTGTGTGTGAAAAGACCAGGTATTAAATGAAGGAACTACTGCTTTATGTGAGTCATAGGCCGGTTTCAAACACCCTTTCCTTACTATCTTGTCAATCACTTTCATTCTTACCCAGCCCTCCTCATCATTCTGTTCAGTATCGTCCTACCTTTGTTTGGTACCCACACTAACGCTCCGCGCTGCATGTTGGGGTTGACTGAGACCAGCCTTGATCATTCAGATTTCAGGTCGGTTTGTTACCCGCACTGACGCTGTGAGCTGCATGTTGGGGTTCACTGAGACCGGCCTTGTATCATTCAGATTTCAGGCCGGTTTGTTACTTCAGTTCTCTGCATTCCTTCATCTCCATCTTCTGTATTCACTCCGTGTTCACTTCCCTTTCCATTGTGCACTCTCACACAATATCATTAACCTTGGTGGAACAGGAGTTTATGGAAGAGGAGTCCTTTCCGGGCTGTGTTTTTTGCTGGGGGACATCATCAGCCAACTAGGCGACCTTTCCAGTCAGCTGATCTTCACCTGAGGAGTGCTAAATACCTGCCACCTGTTTCTGAACGGTCAAGAGTAGATTCAGCATGTTTTCAGCCTGTATCTTCAGTCCCAAACATCAGCCAATGTAAGGCTACCTTCTGATGGAAGTCTTAGGAAGGTGGTTCATCTATAAAGGATCAAACCAACTTCTTTGCCAAATCTATTACCAATGAACAGGGTTGTAAACAAGTATCATTACATCATCATCATTTATTATGAGCATCCTTTCAAAAGGGTATGGTAATGGTTAGGCATGACCATTGGACACAAACATCTACTATGATGGAAAATGTTTGTGTATATAGATACATATATGCTGACACTGAAATCCTCAAACAGTATCCATCAATCCCTCGCTACCTATTTGTATACTTACCTCTCATTGTACTTTTGCAAGCACTCCAGATTCACTCTTCACCTCTTGTACACTGTCCGTATTGTCTCTTCTCAATTGGTTTTCTAAGACTTGGCAAGAAGTATTAAACAATGTAATCATATTCGCTTTTCAAACTGACTATGGTTGCTACTCTAAGCAATGTTCAAAAATCAAAAAGCTGCAAAAAATGTTCTTTACTATTTTCTGCTAGGTAGAGACTGATAAAATGAAAACAAAACCCGGTCCTAGATAAGCAACAGACAGTGTGTGTCAAAGATTTGACAACATTGCGTAGCAGCTCACAAGCTGAAGTCTCAAAATTGCACTAGCGCAGATCATATTGCCAAGTGGTTAACAATTTTTTAACTCAAAGCACATGAAATTTATCTAATGTACCTGAGCTAGAACTCGTTTCTTTTTTGCAATTGCCAGGCCTACAGATGGTTGCTGACCTTGAGACTCAGGAAAGCTATCCACAGATCCAGGCAAGAACTCGTTCCTCTTCTGAGTGATGATAGAGCTTGACCTCTCCCTGCTATCTCCTTTTTTAAGAGCTCCAGGTGCTACTGCTGGCTCAACTTTATTAGCAGTACGAGTACCAATACTGCTCCCAGTCTCTACCGCAACATGGCTTGGACCATGCAGAAGCATCCGAAGCTTCATAGAGTATCGCTCCCTGGCTCTCAAGAGCTCTTGCCTCCGTTTCTCCACCACTGTGATGTCTTCTTTTATGTACTGCAAATCTGCTTGCAGCTGAATGAGGAACCTTTGTGAGAAAAATTATCTATGATCATGCATTACATAATGCTCTTAGAATAGTTCCAGCACAAATATCACAGCTAAGTGTAAGCAATGCATATAATGTTAAAGCAACTCAAGCATCACACTAAGTCTCTGCAGCCTAACCTCATTAAGCTCTTCCTGTTTCCGCTGTTGAAGCCTATGTAAAAAGTCCAAAAGTATCTCCATGTTTGTTTCTGCTTCCTCCTGTTCAGCCTTTCGTCTCTTCTCCGCAAGAAGAGACAATAGAGTGTCAAGTTCCTTGACAGAAACTTCAGCGCCCTGTAAAAGACAAACATCAGCAATGAGTAGCACTCTCTCTCAACTTCCTACTTTCCTTGTGTCTTGATATGAGAGCCAGGATGGTAATATCTACCCTACTAGATGCATTAGAACACGACAGAATGAATATGGGAACATTACAAACAGTAAAAGAGAATGCCAGGTCTGAAATTCTCAACTACCCTAGTACATGCATTAGAACATAACAGAACGAGATCTGAAATTGTCAAAAATTGTGAACTACCAAACTTTAGGACAACAATCAGCAAAACGAAGACAATTTCTCAGGGCATTAGTCACAGTGTTGCACTTCAGCATCAGTAAAGATAGAAAGCAGCACTGACAAGATGTAAAGACCAACAAAGGAGTGCATGCAACATAAACAAAGGCAGATGTGATTCTCAAGAAAGCTATCAGTGCAGTGTAGGGAAGTTCAGAAAAGAACAAGAGATCCAAACCTGCTGCAAGTACAACTTGAAGTGTTCCAAAGGTGATGCATTGCTTACAAGCTGGCATGCTGAGGCCTTTTTCAACAGCTGCAAAATTTAATGCCAATGGACACATAAATATTTGAAACGACACATTTAGACTCCATGAAATTAAACAGTAAGACTATCGTCAACAAGGCAAAGCACCAGCCAGAACACTCGTCACATATATCCCACCCTTTCTGCCGTATCAAATGAGGGGGCCCTGTTATTTAAAGTACATGACATTTTTGTATTCATACGATATGCTAGAAAAAAGTTGATAACATCATTTCAAACCTCATTGAATGCAAGCACAATACGAAGGCAAGTGAACACAATAAAATGTTTTCATGTTGTATCCTAGCAATGAATTTGAAAATAAAAAATTGGCAGTCTACTGAGCTGCAAACACAGGACACCAACACAAGTGTTTTCTTTTCCTCGAGAAAAGGTGTGCCTGATTCTATTACCCAAAAGATAAATACAAGGTATATGTGCTGAACAGTCTGGTTGAAGCTGAATGCAAATCAAATAACATACATAGAAGGCCTCTTAGGGTGGTCCAGCCTTCCCTAGCACCCGCTCACCCAAAACTGAATCTATACAAAAGCTTACCTTATTCAGTACTAGCCAAGTGTAAACTGATGTTGATTATCGAAACCCAGAGTATCCCAATGATTTTTTACATTCTTCCTAACCAAGAAGACGTGAGATGAGAAGTCCTTCTAGAACAACCTGTCAAATTCAAAACAAAGTGCCAAGTTGCCTATGTTGATCAATGCATTCTCTTGAATCTCCCTGGAGCCAAAGTAATCTTTGCCTTCGGTAAGGGAAAGTTGGCTGAGAAATGATTGCCCAAGACTAGACCCACCAAGCCACCTGCATCTACAAAGCAGAAATCTTTGCTACAACAGCTTACAATGGCCCACAACAAGAAGCTCTTGACTGTGAGCAGTTCAAAAGGGAAGCACTCACACTAGGTGCTTACAGAACATATGAGATTTCACGGGCCAGATATGATTTAATCCTCATGCATCAAGACCAACAACAACTGGAAGGTAACATTGATTATTGACCCTTAGATTTAGTGCACAAGTCTAATGATTTTGTAGGAAGGATAGAACCTCCATATGGGACAGACCATTCTATTGGAGAAACAAACACGGAGTACAAACCTTCTTTACTCTTCCACTCTAGTGTCAAGTGCACAAGCTTTTACTTTTGTTTTTGCTCCTTATATCTCTACTTCCATGTAAGATATTGGCGATATTCAAGGTAAAGGGAATCTCAACTAAGTTCACACAAGTCTAAGCCTAGAAGAAAACAAATACTTGTATGTGAATACAAGAAGAGATGCATGTAAGAAAAAATCAGGTAACCCTCCAAGTTTTCCTTTATGGCTTTGTTTCTCATAATCAGTCTAACGTTGGTGCATCATCATTTCCATCATGATCTGATTTTCGATTTCAACAAAATCATCCATCTCCATTCATATCTATCCCCTCCACACCACAGTCTCCATTCCCACCTATCCCACCACACACCACACTGGGGGGATCTTCAAACATAGGCACATTCTTTCCCTTTAGGTTTTCTACTTTTGCCCAACTAGGTGTTGGAGATGAACACATAGTGGGGATTTATCCCCCCAACACAAGCCTCCATGGGAAACTATATGCATGGTGTCCCACCCGCGCATCTCAAGCCCCACCCTACTCTCCCATTTCCCAAGAAGCCACACAATTTGCCAACATGTCACTAGGCACCCTAAACCTTTTTAGAATTAGGACCACACACCAATCAATCGCCTCCTTTGGGACACACATCTAGAGTCACCATACCAGGCACTTCAATGCCACATGTAGCACCTAGTTTCCCACGCTTCTATCCTATACCACCCACCTATCCCCCACCTCATCCAGTTATCCATGCCACTACATCAACCAAGTATGTATTTACAGATAAGACTTGTTTCAACAATTCTAACTTTACAACTTGGTCTAATTTGATGCAGCATGTCCTCGATTCCCAAGGCTTGTGGAAACTTCTTCACAAGGAGGAGCCCCAACGTAACCTCCACTACTTCTCATACAAGGTCATTCACTCTCGGAAGAGCAAAAATGCCATGGCTATAGTTGAGTTGAAGCATGGTCTTATGCTTGAATTTCACTCCCAACTTCAACATTTTGACCTTGTATTTGAACATTGAGTATATCTAGTCGACCACTACGTGGCTCATGATCATATCCGATGTATCAACCTCAACCATGAGCTCTAAGAGTTCAAAATCATTAGGAGGGATGTTTTGACTATCAAGTTGGTTGAGTATCACTAACTACTCAATTCGCCACAACTGGCTTGATGATCAAGTCACATTGTGAATAAACTACCACCAAAATATTTCAATTTTACCCAATAAGTTACCTCACAACTCTAGTTACCCACCTGCTATGAGTTTTGAATATCAACTCTTGCATTTTGCAAGGTTGTTCTATCAATGTCAAAAGAAACCCCAATTTTCGTATTCAGAGAGAGCCTTGACTTTCTAAAAGGTGAAGCAAGGGGGTGGAAAGAACGCCAAGATTGAGTCAGGTAGTGAGGAGCAAAGTAACTCCTCTCCAAGATTAAAACCAATTGGCAAAATATCCCCAAAAGGATTAGGTACCATCAGCATTGCCAAAAGATTGGTCATTTTGATGAGGAGTGTCACTCAAAGGCCAAGGGTGATCTGCCCAAGGTTTGACCCTCTTCCCCACCTAGGACCTCAAGCACATCAAGTGAGGGGCACTTCTACTTCACCTCCACAACTAAGAGGGGGTCATCCTCAACCACAATAAGGTAGACCCACTAGACACATGGCTTCTCAACCGTCCAACCCCCATTAAACCTAAGGAGGTATCTAATTAGTCCGCCAATTCTACTTCTTTGGACTTTGATCCTCAAGACTCCTTGTCTCCCTTGAGGATAGACTTGATGACTCCCCTTCTCTTTCTGAGTAGCCATCTACATCTAGTACATACCCGAAAGCAATTAAGCCCACTTTCCCAAGAGACATAGGCTTTCCTGAGAGACCCTCCAAACCAATAGATCATGGAGCCTTCCTCCAATTCAAATATTAGTGACATTGATCGCCATCCTACTAGTAAACCACACTTCCCACCAGCATATCCTTTGATTCTTGTAGGGCACAATCTAGCCTATATTCTCTCTTTTGTTGCATATTTTTGCTCTTACTTTCCTAAACCTTTAGTGCACCTACCTTTTGGTAGTAGGAATCCCTTCACGCCCAACACAAATAAATAGTGCTATGAAGAGCTCGTAGTTCATAACTACGAAGAACTCATCACTATCCATATAGCTCTAAATATGCAAGCAAAGCTTCCCAATAGGAGGGCCATCACACCTCTTATTGGCAAGCGAAGTCCCATAAGAGGTCAAAAATTCATATACCTACCCCAAATGCCCCATTTTTGCACACATGCCTTGCTATCCAAGACTCATTAGATTGACACTACTAAGATGGCCTTGAATATGTGTTGCTTTCCCCCTTTGGCCTTGACATAATTTGCTTCTAGTCAATATTAACATTTAGCGCATCTTGAGGCTGCTATGGCTCCAAGGTCGTCAAGCACGATCCATCCAATCGGCCCAATCCATAGACTTAGTACAATACCAATTGTACACAAAAAAAACATGTTGTGTATGGTCATTTAAAAATAAATAAGAAATAAAGGGCTAATCTAGTAAATATTACTTACTTCAACATGTAATTTATGACCCAAGAAATAGAGTGTCACAAGGCATTATCTATTCAATAGTAACTTTGAGCTTGTTGCTTCAATAGTGAATAGGACAAGAGTTGAGACCAAGTGTAAATAGCTTAACCTATAAGAGAGAGGTCGGGAAAAACTCAAGAGGAAGGTGGTAAGAGGTGTGGAGCTAGCTGTAGAGAAAGAGGTGGTGGTAGAGAGGTAGAGGAAGAGGAAGAGAATGAGAAATAGGCAGTGGTAAGAGAGGTAGAGGAAGAGGAGTTGGTAAGGGAGGTAGAGGTAGAGCAAAGGAAGAGGAAGATTTTCAATTTGTCTTTTTTTTTTCAAATTGGCAAGGTCTTTTTCTTTCTTGTCCAGTTTGTATGGGATGGATAAGATGGATCCATTCTGTCTGCTCTTCTTTAGGAACTTCTTGCTGTCCCAAAGCTCTAGAGGATGATATCTTCTTCTTGCCCTTCTTGTCCTTCAAGGAGCTCAAGAATTGCATGAGCAAAGGATCCTTAGCCAATTGGGCAAAGATATCAACTATTGTCCTTAGTTGAGCCTTAAATTGATCATCATAATCTTCATCACCTTGCACTTCTTCAACATTTAGTGTCCTTGAGGGACCCGCTTCTTGGTCAAAACCAACATTCTCTACTCACTGCCCATGTTGTGTGCCCATTCCAAGATTACGCATTGCATTTCCCCCAATGCTTTGTGAACCTTCAAATTGTGAGGCATCATCATGACTTGAACCCAAATCACCTGCACTTAGCTGATCACAAATTCAAAAAAAATGTAAATTCATTCGCATACACACAAGTGCCCCAAGCCCACCTAGTCAAGGGAGTTGACATATCCCAAAATGGAGCCATGAAACCAGCCTTCCTTCTTAGCAAGGGTGGTAGATGACCTGAATTAACACAAACTACAGCAAGCATTTAATACAAAAATCTGAAATTACACACTTTACTGATTAATCTTAGACAAACAACAATTTGTACTGCCGAAGGTTGAAATACATTGAGATATGTAACGATCTCCTTCAATCTTCAATACAATGGCTGTCATAAATGACCAGCAATTCTTGAACTCAATTTGCCCCTTGATTGAACTTCAATCCACGGGAACAATTGCATGTGGGCAACAATAAATGGAGAACAGGTTCACCCCTTGGATCAGCTACAATTCTCTATCTTCAGCTGCTACACTCAATAAAGGGGCACAGATCCCAAGGTGCCTTAAAAACCCTATTTGCTACTAAAAATTAGGGTTCCAGTAGCAATTTCTTCAATTGCTGAGGGATTATCAATAGATGAGTGGGGAAGCTGAGGGGAGAGAAAATTTGCGAATTTGTCACTAAAAGTGAGCGTGATCAGAAGTCGACTGCTGTCTCGAGCTCCCAAAATGCTGTCACCTTGCTCTATCTGCTGTTGCCAACAGCTGGGAAGGCCAACCAAGCTGTTACTTGTTGCCTCTTGGCCTCCTAGTGGCTGCAACAGAGTGTGATCACCTCCAGGCTGGCTGGAAATGCAATCTCCCAGATGGCGCCTGCTCCAACAGCCTTCTCCACAGCTCATAGATGCAATGCCCAATGATAATCAATAAATTTTCAGAATTTAATTTCCGGAAATTAATTAATTATTCATTTGTCCTTGCCCAAGAACTAGCTAGTGCCCATTCACATTTAATGTGCTAACCCCCACGGAACATTAAGTTGTACCAAACATTAATTAACCTATGACTAGCATTAATTAATTGATTAATGCCTAGTTGACCATTGGACATTTTAATGGCCCAATTAATGGCATAGACCCAAATTGGCACCAAGCACCCACAAGTACCTTTCCAACATAACTTCGCACAACTTTTGCCAATGTCACCCATTGTTCACTTGGGGTACTTAAGCCATCACCATGGCTTAACTGACTTGCACTTCGCATGTGCACCTCACATGTGCACAACTTAATAATGCCAAAGCTCAACATTAAACATACATGTACCCACGACAACTTACCGAGCTTCCCACCTCAACATTTTCCATTTGTGCCCATGGCCATAGGTACCCTACCTCTTTAGATCCATCTGAATCCCTTTAAAGGGGAGAAATAGGAATGTGACAAGACTAGCATTGACTCATGGCTGGCCAAGTGGATGGCCTACTTTGATTTTTAATCAATTCAATGATACACATTGCATTGGGCAAATACAAATCATGCTTCAAAAAAGGTGGATGCTTGGTGGGCAAGGTTACATCCCAAGCTTGAGACAAGGGCCGAGTTTCAATCCATTTTTGAAAGCATTTCATGACCAATTATCAAATTGAGAACTTTTGCAAGTTCTTTAAGCTTGGCATGGCAAAAAAGGGCTTGGGCACAAATTCATAAGAGTTCAAAATTTATTCATAAGATGAAGGCCTGGACAAGTGCAAGCACTCCTCTACATGCATTATCACTCCTAGTTGCTGACAAAGTACCAAAATGAGGTGTTCTACAACCCTTTCCACTCATTAGAGGATGTCTACAAGTGTGTAGAAAACTTTGATAACACATTGAGTGGGAAGCAAAGGTGGACAAACAAAGGGCAATTTCCATCAAGCCTCCACAAGCTCAAGACCAAAAAAGCCCCCATAGCAGCAACTTCTGATCATCATGTCCAAGTTGTTGCATAGACAAGACTGCATTTGAACCTTCCATGACCTTCTTAAGGTCACTTGTTTTATTCATTAGTTTTGTTTCACAACAGATCTATGCACAATTTTCTTTCTTCTCATTTAGTGCAAAAGCTTCAACTCCACGCAGCTCTTAAGGATCATACCTATCTTGTGCAACATGTGAAGAGCCCTACTGTGGTAGTGGCTCTTCAATTCTATCTAATTGAAGTTACTGACATCGTTGAGCCTCTCCAAGCACAAAAAAAATGTTCTTGATAATTAGGCTATCCAAAGCTCGACAATCAGCACATAATTGTGTTGTCTAACCATTTTCCATCTACTACAATCTTATTGTCTAGTAGAAAGATAAGGTCTCGTGAGTTGAGCCCTAAGTAGCTAGCCTAACCACTTCTAGAGCTCACCTACAGGAATTCAAAAAAGGTCGTGGAAACTTGCTAAGTGGCTTTCCTCCAAGCACTATATCAATTGAGAAGGTCCTATAGTTTGGAGGGTGGAAGGTTTCTAAAGGTTATCTCCTGACAAAGAGACCTTAAATTTGTGCTAACAATGTCTACAATCCATTAAATATGGCTGTTGACAATACGCATACTTGTTTAATCATTGCAGACATTGCTCCTTTTCAGAAGTGCAGAATTTGTCTAAAGACAAAAGATAAGGTGGAAATGCAAATGATAACTGAGACCAAATTTGATGACATCAGGAACACATTGTACTTTGCATCCAAACACAACCTTTGCATACTAAGAAGCTGTCTCACTGTTTTCAGTTTTGCCATAACATTATGTCCTTCCAACTATAACTTCAATTATGGCATGTGGCAGCCTAGAATCTCAAGCCCCTTCTATAATGGCACATTTCAAGCAGGGAGCAGTTTATAAAGATGCGGACATAATAGTCAAACTGCATGAGAAGTGACCTTAGCTTCAAGGAAACACACACAAGATTGTACCATCGTAATCTCGTACCTTATTTAAGAGAAAGTTGGGAAATAACTGGTTGGAAGTAAGATAAAGGCCACAGCACGGGCAGTTTTTCTTATTGTTCAAATGTGTCATTATGCACATATAGCAGAAGCTGTGACCACAGGCTGTAGAGAAAGCATCCTTCATTGTTTGTATGCAGATCGGACACAAGATATCTTTGTCGACATTACCCTTGGCTGGCCTGGAATCCAAAGCCTCTGCTGAGCAAGAGTGAGGCTCAACTTTCACAGAAGGAACATGAACTTTGGCGGACCCATCTTCACATTGCGACTCCATCAGTCCCAGATGTCAAGCTACGGTCACAATAAGAGTTATACTGGCATCATGAAGCTGCACCGCACAACACGATAACCATTGAATGGAAAGTACATTGTTGTAATTCCTGCAATCAAGCCATGTCTGATTGCAATACGATATGCCAATGGGAGGTTCGAAGGCCATGACCTTGGAGGCCATTTGGCATTCATGATTCAAGTATTGCCCGGAAGAGTCTATGTGCAGGCCTGCCTAAGGCCCTGCCACAGAGCCATGGATTCCAGGGTGGTCAAACCATAATTATAGCTGCAAGAAAGTTTGCCGCATTCAGTATTCTGAAATGTCTACAGATTCTCCTGTAAAATTGATGTTCAGAAGTCCTGTTTGTTAACCCTGCACAATGGTTGAAGCACAGGAAGCCGGCAGGCAATTAAATCTGTGTGCGTGATATTGAGAAAATGATTCCGATGAATCTATAAGCTTGATACTGAGAAAATGATTCCAATTAGTGTTCAATCGTACATAGAAGGAAGCTTGGGGCACTGTAGAATAATCTGTCCGACAAGAGTTCCTTCCGCTAGTGCTCAAGATCGGTCTATTTGTGGGCCTTTTCGATCCAGAAACAGAGCTCGAAATCCTGTTTATCGAAAGATGGCAAGCCAAAGACATGAAAAAGTGTGGTGGAAAAGAGGCAAGCGCGCTCTATCTTTGGGAGGAGGAAGCAGGGGAGAGGATCACTGCGTTGTCCGATGGCGCCTGAGGGAGCAGGGGATTGTCCATCAGGCAAAAACAGGGGACAGAGACGTCAATGAAGCATCGCCATCGATGGAGGGGTAAAAGAGGGCGAAGTCCTGGCAGCTCAGAGGGAAGGTTTAACGCCTTAATCCATTCCCGTTTTGCCCGATCGATTGAATCCAGCAGGTGGGCGGTTGTCTACCACCAAAAGAGACGCTCCCGGTTTTTCATCTTGCGGTATTCAATATGAATTTTGGTGGTTTTGATTCGAAAACAGGACCGGAAGAGTGCTTTGTTTTGCTCCCTCTGCCTTGGCGTGATCCTCTCCACACATTCCCCAACCTCAAAAGGGGAGTCCCCCTCTCCTTTTGCTCCACCACAAGTTTTCTTTTGGGGCTCCTTTCCATATTTATATGCCCCAATTCGTCCACCGCGCCCCAACACAAGAAGTTTTAAACAAATTCCCACATTGTAAACACAGCAACCTATCTTAAGCTTCTATGAGACAGGGACCACTTACCTAGCTCGGTGTGCTTGGGTGCACAAGATAGTCGACCCAGATGTTGTGAATCATGACAACACATGTTGAGCTTCTCCTTGGGAGAGTGCTTACCTAGCTAGGTTTGGTTGAAAGTTAAAGCCCTTTGCCTCCAATCGTACCTAAGTAAGTAAGTAGCGCCTCCTAAGAAGAAGCTCATTATGTTGAACATTATAGGGAAAACAAAAGGAAAATAGCCCCTTTTCCCACATGGGAAAACTTCAGAAACTTCTTATGAGATACGTTGCACATGATAACATTCCATGTAGGTACCTCGAGAAGTTGGTTGGGAAGATACAAGAGTACCAACAGGTCTCATGTTCAAAACTTACAAGAATGCCAATTGGTTTACAACCCCAATCAATTTGAGTGTGGGAGTTGAGTACTACAAGTGCATGTTCAAACACCTGCTACATTTGGTTCCCAAACACATGCTAGGTATGGGACCAAATTAATCTCTTGACCAACTGCTCTACTTTATTCTCCCTAGTCCGATTGAAAGAAAAAATAGTTGCAACATCAAGGAAAGCATTGATTTTGCAATGAGAATTCCCCCCCTCCATCCTAAAGGCTACCATCCAGCCTCTAATCATAAGCTTGATTTGGGAGAAGAGCCAATTGTCATTTCCAAACCTAATGGACATCCCAAATATCAATTTCCAATCCCTGCTTTAATACACTTGAGGGCAAGGTCGAGAAGCCATGTTGGGGTATCCTTCTCGTTAAGATAAAACTATCACTAAATCCCATGAGCCTTGGTGCTATGTCAAATTCTTTACATAATGATTTTAATATCATGCATATTTTCCAATTGTAACATTTGAGATTATTAGTGTTGACCATGTTAGTAATACTTACAACCTTAAGTCCATGCTTTTTTTGTAGATACACTATGTTTTCAAAAGATTGTACAAATTGAAGCCTTCAACTAGCTATTTCATGAAGCCTCATACAAGTTTTAAGCGCATGCAAAGTTTAAGTAATGCTAGGTGTTACCTTGCTTTCACGTAGTACATGTTCTTATATTCAATGTCATGTGCATAATGATAATAAAACTTCTCTCAACATGCTTAGTTGTCTCTAATATGACCTTTTAATGTAACAAGCATTGAAGAAGTCTACATTGCAGCCTATCTTTCACGGTTCAACTCACTCTTGCATCAATGTGAAACTCTGGCAACTAGGTTGTCATTGGTTGTACAAACCAATGTCATATTTTTAACGACTAGGCTATAGTGGTGTTATAATATACCATAGCAAAACCATGGGTAGAATAAAAACCACAATATATTTTTACAAGTGTTAACAACTATATTCATAAAAACAAATTATTTCCAAGAGAATACTTAGATGATCAAAACTCAATAAAGCCCTTATTTGCTACTTTTGAAGACCCAATAAGAGCCTCCCAAAGTCTTATCATAAAGAAAGTGCTTGTCTATGATTTTTTGAAACGTGTGTAATGGCTTTTAAGTCATTGTTTGTCCTTACTTAGCAATAGATATACCTGGGACCTACATCACATGGCCCTAAAGAGGTGAATTTGAAATGCATGCCTCTTTGCATGTTGTGGACCTTCTACCATTAAGGGAAGAAAAGCTAGCAAGTTGACATGTCATATACTTTTCCATCATTTATCCCATATGCTTTCCTTTGATTTAAAGCTTATGCCCTTATTAAGAGTTGTCAAATGTGTTAACTAGCTTGATTAAGGCCATTTTACATATCTCATATGCTTTCCTTTTATTTAAAGCTTATGCCCTTATTAAGAGTTGTCAAATGTGTTAACTATCTTGATTAAGGCCATTTTACACGTGCAACTTATTTCCACAAGGCAATTACTTGATCAATAATATATTTCTTGGCATGGTTGAATAATTTTCTTAGAGTAGGACCTCAAAATTTGTCATCTCTATCACATTTTTTGTCACTTAAAAAATTAATAAAAACCAAGATTACATCAAAATGTTGTGGTGCACATATTTCCATGCTAACAAAAGCACGAGTTCTACCTAACATGTGCCTCAACCAACTTCTTTTAACTTGAATGATTTCTTTTTCTTACATTGATACACATAATAAGAATATATCTTATGCCGACTAGATACATCATTAAGATTTCCATACTTCAACATATGAATTTGTTAAGAGCGATGCCAAAAGACCTTTTTAAATCAAGCAAACAAGCTATAAAGGATGTTAATGCAAAAGGAATGAGTATAGCTAGCTAGGAAGCCTATTGTGGTTGGTTTTGATTCCCACTATTTTAGCAACTTAGATTTCCTTAGGTTGTGCTTTAGACATTGACATGAAAAAGGGCATTATAGATAAATACAAAGTGAGACATGTCATGTTTATGCTATGAAATGTTGTAACATTTGCAAAATGGTGCACTTGTATAATATTTTGTGTATGTATTTCCTTTAGGCTTTAATGAGTAAAATTATTGTGAAGAATTACATCTATTTATAGTCTATAGTATATATTATTTTAGTTATAACTTACTAGCATTCTGCGTGCATGCTTCGCACGCACAGAAGTTGCCCTGCGCACGGCAACTTCTCTCAACAATCCATTTCTCATCTTTCTCTCTCATTTTTTCCTCTCTCTCTCTCTCTCTCTCTCTCTCTCTCTCTCTCTCTCTCTCTCTCTCTCTGTGCCTTCTGTTTTAGTTTATTTTTTATTTTCTCCTGGTTCTCTCTCTCTCTCTCTTTTCTCTCTCCCCGCTTTTCTTCTCTCTTTCTCTCTCTCTCTCTCTCTTTTCTCTCTCCCCGCTTTTCTTTTCTCTTTCTCTCTCTCCTTTTATTCTCCCCCTCTCTCCTTCTCTCTCCCTCCCTCTCCCTCTCAAAAAATATTTAAATTTTAAAAAGAAATTTTTATTTTCTCTTTTTTCCCATCTTTCTTCCTCTTTTCCTCTTTCTTATTCTTATTCTTATTCTCTCTTTCTCTCTCCCCTCTCTCTCCTTTCATTCTCTCTCCTCTTTTTTCCTTTTTTCTTCTCTCTTTAAATTTTTTATTCTCTCTTTCTTTTAAATTTTATTTTTCCTCTCTTTATAATTCTCTTTGTGTTCAAATTCTCTCTCTTCTTCTTATTTTCTCTCTCTCATTTTCTTCTCTGTCTCTGTCCCCCCTCTCTTCTTTCTTTTCCTTTTTTCTTTTTTTCTCTCTCAAGTTTTATATTTCCTCTCTCTATAATTCTCTTTCTCTTTGTTCCCCCTCTCTCTCTCCCTCCCTCTCATCTTTCTTTTTTGCTCTTTGTGTGTGTGTGTGTGTGTGTGTGTGTCTATATATATATATATATATATATATATATATATAACTAAGTAGGGGCATTCTTATATGTATATGCAACTTTCTTCAAATTTTTGGCTAGGAGTATGGGGGAATAACAATGTATATACTATCATAAGAATCCTTAGCCCGCCAACTCGAAGTGGGCTTCGAGTTTTTTGAAAGGGGGGTGTGTATAGGGGAGGTACCATACTCGAGGCTTGGCTCTCCTTGGTGGCGACTCGGCGCGGGGCTGATTCTCGTCACGCTTGGGCATGGTTAAGTGGCTCGGGGCTTCCCCCAGGAAAATATAGGTGGGAAGGTGAGTGACTTGAGTGAAAAAGTGAGGGGGGGGATTAGTTTCTTCTTGGGTTGAGAGGTGAGGGGGTTATAGGAAGGGCCCGGGGTTTCCCCCCTTGGCTCTTGCGTAAGCACCAAAAACGTCCGTTTTACCTTCAAAAAGGCTCCTTGCACGTTTGGGGGAGTTGGAAAGGCTTGTCTTTTGGCCCGACTTTGAGTTGAGAGCTTGATCTATCATAACACTATATATATATATATATATATATATATCCTTATTTTAATTAAAAAGAAAGTTTCTCTTTTTTTATTTTCTTTCTTTTAAATTTTATATTTTTGTTCTCTATAATTCTTATTCTTATTTTCTCTCTCTATAATTCTCTCTCTCTGATCCTGCTCTCTCTCCCTTCCTTCCTCTCTTCTTTTTTTGCTCTCTCTCTCTCTTTCTCTCTCCTTGTTTTAATTAAACAAAACGTTTACATTAAAAGATTTAACCTAACAAAGAGAGAGAGAGAGAGAGAGAGAGAGAGAGAGAAAACCTAGGCCCTATGCATGACAGAGAGGGGGAGGGGGAGAAGAAAAATGCTTAATTAAAAAAGACTATTCTCTTTCCTCTTTCTCTCCCTTTTCTCTTCGTCTTCTTCTTTTTATCCTTCTTCTTCTTCTTCTTCTTCTCTTCTCTCTCTCTCTCTCTCTCTCTCTCTCTCTCTCTCTCTCTCTCTCTCTCATTCTATCTCCTTCTCGAAATGTGTGAAAAACTATGTTCGAAAAAAAATTAATTTAAAAAGCTTTTAAATTATTTAATTAAAAAAGTTTAAATTAAAAAGTTTAATCTAACTGAGAGAGAGAGAGAGAGAGAGAAACTTTTGATTTAAAAAGAAGTTTGATTTAATTAAAGGGGAGAGAGAGAGAGAGAGAGAGAGAGAGAGAGAGAGAGAGAGAGAGAACCTAGGCCCTGCACATGAGAGAGAGAGAGGGGGGAGGGGGGAATAATTTAATTAAAAGGGGGATGGGGAAAAGAAAGAGAGAGAATATAAGTGAGACAAAAGGGAAGGGGTTTTAATTTAAAAAAGGGAGGGTGGGGAGGGAAAGGCTCTAATGAAAAAAGGGAAGGGGAAGAGAAAATGAGATATTGCACGTGAGAAAGAGAGGAGGGGAAGGGGTTTTGAGTGAAAAAGGGAGGTTTGGAAAAGGGGGTAGGTTCGGGAAGCCCTCTGGAGGTTGAACCTATAGCTAAAATAATATAGTAGTAAGATGTAACTTCTAAACCTCCTCAAGCCTCCATAAGCTTCCTAAACCATCCCAAACCTGAAACCTAGGAAAAAGTGATGGGGTGCTAGATGATAACTTTGGGTAGAAACCTCCAATTAAAAATGTAGTAGATGTCCCAAGGTACCTATCCATAACATAATTTTTGAATTTTGTTGAGATTATTAGTCAATCATTTCCCTATAGAAATTTAATGCAAAACGATATCCATGCTCTATGACTTAAGAAACTTCTCAAATAAGCCAAGGAAAAGTGTCCAAATAAGAAGCCAACAACCATGTAGACTCCTCCATCACTAAACCTCACTATTTGATGAATGCATCTCTTGAAGGATTTTCTGCTTGAAGTTGCTTAGAAGTGTCAATTTTCTGCTTGAAGTTGCTTAGAAGTGTCAAATAAGCTTATCCCTTGAACCATAAGAGACCATTGTGCCACTTGAAGTTGGAAAATGTATTGATCACCTTGCTATAATTTTTGCATTAACATGGCAGCATATTCTTCCATTAAGTACTCCTCTTGAGTATCATGGATCTAATCTTTATAGATGGTAGAGATATTCAATACGGAGCATGCCCACATGTGAGACAATGTATCAACCACCGCTACTTTGTCTTTCCCTACCGTACAAGAGATCTCAAAATCGTAACTTTGTAGGGTGGCTAACCATTAGCTTTGCTTTAGAGCAAGGCTAGGTTGTGAATGAAAATACTTCAAGACTCTATGATGACTTTTAATATTGGAGTGGTTGCCATAGAGATGATGATGCCATCTCTTAATGGTGATGAGGATCCCAAGCATCTCTTGCTCATAAACATGGAGTATATTTTGACTTTATTATGCAATTACACTATGGTCTTGTAACAAAAGAACCCCAATACCTTGACCACTAGCATCCCCACAAATGATGAATTCCTTGGAGAAATCTAGGCATACAAGGATATGTGCTGAAATAAGCAAAGACTTCAGCTCATTAAAACTCTTAGTGGATGTAGCATCCCAAAAGAATGCTTTGTGCTTTAAACAATTAGTGAGAGGTGCCACAACATGCACAATTTCCTAATAAAGTGCCTATAGAAAGAGGAAAGATCATGGAAACCTCTCAAAGAAGTAGAATTCGTTGAAATAGGCTATTCTTTAACACATTGTACCCTTTTAGGATCCACTATGTTTTCTATTTTGCTTACTATATGACCCAAGTATTGTTTGATATATTAGAATGGCAGCGTGAAAAAGTGTGCACAGGAGGGAGAAGAGAGCTCAAAGTATAAGAACAAGATCTTGTTTAGTAAGTTGCTCACAAGTACAACTAGGGTACTCTCACACATAATGAGGGTGACATTTAGGGCTATTTAAATAGCCTCTGGATGGCTAGGGTAGTGTTTCCCCTACCCTCCAAGCCATTCACACACATCTATCCTTATCCACCCTTGGATACAGTGGGTTCACATGCCCAACTCTCAACACCCTTTCGATGCCACAGTGGCATTGGATTACAAGACATGTTGATGTTCCCCCCCTCTTCTCTATCACATGGGGTAAATATGGCTACAAGAGTGCTTATAGATAGAGGATTTAGAGAGTTAGAAGAGCAATCAACACAAGTGTTGTGGAGACATAGTTGGCCTTCAATTCTTTTGGTACTTTAGGGATGGTAGGGCATTTACTAGTGATATGCCATGTCTTCTTACATTTGTTGCACTTCATTTTGTCGGGACATTTTTTCCAATAGTTGCTTACAATATGTCCCTTTTTATTGCAAAAAGAGCATTTAGTGGAAATAGTACGAACCAATAGTTGCTCACGGCCTATTGAAGTAGATGCTTGACTAGTGTTGCCTTCTTTCTAATTTCTTTTCTACTCATCCAAACAAGATTGGATGGTGCTTTCCAAGGTCGGATTAGGAATATTTGTAAGAGTAGTTACAAGGGTTGGGAACACCTTCTTTACAACTTTCAAGAGAATTGCAGTGGCAACTTCATCATGAATTGGAGCTTGAACTAAGAACAGTTGTGCCATGAGCCCCTTTATATGAGAGATGAACTTACCCAAGTCTTCTCCTTGCTTATACTCCAAGCTAAAAAACACAATTTGGAGGAAATTTTTAGAGTTCTTTCCACTAGCACCATAAAGTTTTTCGAGCTCATCCCATTTCTCATTGGTAGTGGAGAGTTAGTCAATGTGATGAATCAAAGATTCATCTAGATGAAGCATGATTATGGCTTGGGCTCTTTCATCATCTTCCACATCAATCAAGTTGGATGGATCAACAACTTGGTTCCCTTTGATGAAGTGTCAAAAACCCCATTCCATCATTTTTCACTTCACTAATACCTACCATGGATGAAAGTCTTTTCCATCAAACTTACGAATTTGAGGTTTGACATCGGCATAGGCCAATGCCATAATAGGAAGGTCTTACCGATTGCACTAGGCAATGGCAATGTCTAATCCTTTACACAATGGCTGATAAGTGTAGAAGAAAATGAAATAAGCAGCAAGCTCAATGTGATGGTTTGCAAGATGAGATAAGATATGATGAAAATGGTCTATGTGTTTATAACTAACACATAGCCTTTATGGAGATAGCCCACTTGGAGGGCTAAAAATGCCCTATGGTGGCCACCCTTATTATGCCTTCTATGAAAATGGTCTATGTGTTTATAACTAACACATAGACTTTATGAAGATAGCCCACTTGGAGGGCTACAAATGCCCTATGGTGGCTACCCTGATTATGCCTTCTGCAGGTCACGACAATGATCCAAACTCCAAGCTATGAAATCTATGCTAGATTCACAAATTTCAGCAATGCTCGACCTCCTGTGAGTGTAACGTCAAGCTCTATCATTCCATGCTACTATGCTCTAATTAGATGAAGTGATCTCCATAAGATACTAGGGCCTGATATGCTCTATTTTGCTCTCCCCATATCCTCCAACAACGGTGGGTATGGCAAGTAGCTACGGAGGTGAAAAGGTATGATGAAGTAATCATGCACTCATGTGTGCTTAGTGTGAGATGGAGTTGAAGCAAGCTTGCTGGATCAGAGTTGGCTCTGATACCATGTTGGAATATTAGAATGGTAGCATGAAAAAGAGTGCATAAGAGGGAGAAGAGAGCTCAAAGTACAAGAACAAGGTCTTACTTAGTAAGTTGCTCACAAGTGTAATTGGGGCACTCTCTCGCACTATGAGAGTAACCCTTAGGGTTGTTTAAATAGCCTCTAGATGGCTAGGGTTAGCCCTCAAGGTCATTCACACTCATCTACCCTTATCCACCCTTGGATACAGTGGGTTCACATGCCTATCTCTCAACAAGTATTCCACTTCATTTGCTATAAATGCACATTTTAGATTCTTTCATAAATAACTTGCCTTTCCTTAATGTATTAAAGACTTTCTTCACATGCCAAAGATGGTCTTTCTTATTCTTGATACAGATCAAAATGTCATCAAATAACACTATGACTATTTTAAACAAAATTGGCTTTAATATTTTGTTCATTAGAGCTTGGAAAGTAATAGTGCATTAGATAGCCCAAAAGGCATTACCATAAAGTGATAGAGACCTCTTTCTGTTTGAAACATTGTTTTGTGTTCATCCCCTTCCTTCATCCTTATTTGATGATAGCCTTACCTTAAATCAATCTTATTGAATACCATGGCATCCTTAAGCTCATCCAAAATATTTTGTATGCGAGGAATAGGGCACCTATGCTTAATAGTACATTTGTTGAGGTCTCTTAATCGATGCACATGCAAAATGATCCATCCTTCTTCTTGACAAGAAATACCAGAGAAGAAAAAGGTGATTGACTCAGCTGAATAAAACCCATTTCTAACAGCTCAACTTTTTTCTCCACCTCCTCATGCTCATACTTTGACAATATATGAGGTGGCTTGTTGATGGGTTTAGTTTCAAGGACCAGGTCTATAAGATGATCTACTTTCTCCTTTGGTAGTAAAGAAGAAGAAGGTTGAAATATATCTCTATACTCTTCCAATAATTTCTAAAGACATGGATCCATTTCTTTTGAAGCAGAAGATAGTTGTTTTCCATCCACTTTTGATAGAAGAAGAGTACAAATACATGACATGGCATTGATTTCTTTCTTATGCTCCTTTGAGCTAATCAACTCCACCTTTTTTCTTTCTATTCCATATAGAAGTACTTGATGTATTTGCTAATTAAACTCCATTTTCATCTTTTGTAGATTCATAGAAAATTTTCCAATGTGTTTGAGCCAATCATAACCAAGCACAATGCCAATAAGCCCCATCTCTAAGGCAATGAGATAAACTAAAGTAGTGCATGATGGTGATAACGCTATAAGAGTTTTTGGACATATTTTCTTGCTGATTTCATGTGCCCCATTTGCCAATTTTACTCACAAAGAATAATCCATTTCTTGAGGAAATATCTTTAGCCTATCAAGACACTTGGTATTTGCAAAACTATGAATGCTTCTTGTGTCAATAAGGATATGAGCAACTTTTCCTTTGATTATCCCTTTGAGCCAATGTTTGTTCTATCCTTTACATCCCATTGGAGCATCATGAGAGAATTGAACACACCATTAGATAGCATATCCCATGAATCATCCATATAAAATCCATCTTGATCAAAATGAAACTTGTCCTTTGAAGTTAGAGATGTTGATTTTCTCTTTACATTCTTTGTCAAAGTAATAGTGTTGCCCATTACTACATGGCTATCCAAAAGAGTGTTGTCTACAAATATCTTGCACTAAAGAGTGTTGTCTATATGTAGGTTTACCAAAATAAGGTTGTCCAACTGATGGTTACCTTTATGATTATTGTCCATGTTCAAGATTGGGTTGATTTGGCACTCCAATCTTGTTTGGCATATTAGTGGGCTAAGTGTGAAAGGACTTATAGAAAGGATCACAAATGTGGAATTCTTCCTTATCTCTAGGGTTTGAAAGAAAGTCTTCATGCCTGTTCTAGATTCCTTGACATAAATTGAGTGCGACCTTTATACTCATAGGCCATAAATGTATGCCACTACTCTTGATGAACTATCGACTTCAAAAGAATATTGACTTGCCTCTCTTGATGGTCCTTCAATGATGCGCAGATCGAATGCTGTACGCTTGCGTAGTGAATGCCGAAAGGTCCCCAAGAACAAAAGAACTCTACTTTTTGCACAAAACTCAAGGTAAAAAGCATGCATGACATGAACAAGAGACCAATTGGGTGCAATCTCCCCCCATGCCTTGTGTGAGTGCTCCACAAAGCATGTATTTTATGTATTAATCATCTTCAAGCTCAAATAATAGCCCAAATTACAAAATAGCAAGCTTTTGGCTTTTGAGTTTGCTTTAGCACAAAATAGAAATAAAGCTAATGGGCAGTGCCCAAAGAGTCAGGCGTACCCAATACAATGTCCAAGTATAAATAACATAATCGTGTGCCCATGCGCATACAAAACAATAAATAAATATCCAACGCCTCAATAAATAGGCGCGAAAAAATATAGGCGCCATGCCTAAGGTATGCGCCCATCAAAATATAAATGATAAATCGAATACTTGCTATCCTCCGCCACTGCTGCTATCTCTACACATCAACTGAAGCATTCACAATCGTTAGTAAAATAATACAATTAAATCGACAAAAGTGAATACCTAGCAGTCTTCAGCTACATAAATAAATCAACTGGTTAGAAATCAATCCTAACCTTAATTTATTACGAGTGCACACTCTAAACTCATAAACATTTATTAATTTAATATGCATTTTGCGGAATCACCCGCTATGGAATCACCCATGTACACACTAAATTAATGAAACGCCCGAAAAGGATAGGCGTCCCCATTAACTTCTCACACAAAGAATCCACTTTGTGTATGAGCCCCGGTCATCAAAGTTTACGGAATCCACCGTAAAACCTCACGGAATCCACGGTGGCACGGAATCCACCGTGAAATATGCCTCCTGGCATCATACCCCCGGGGTGGGATAGCAATTGACCTCAATTGCTATTAGCTTAATGTGGAGCTAGCAGAGTGGGGAAAGCATTTAAGTCTCTAGCATGCATCCATTGGGCTTCTTCTACAGGATGGTTCTTAAATTTGACTAAATATCTAGAATATCTTCGGCCAGTTCTAGTGGTCATAAAGTCAGTATCTATGATAGCTTCAGGTTCAAGTATTTCAGTCTCTTCCTCTAACAAAGGTGGGTTTTCATAAACAGGGTGTACATGTAATTGGCCTCTAAAGGGTCTTAATAAACTAATGTGAAATGTGTTGTGAATTTTCCAGTGAGGTGGTAATTCTAACTTGAATGCATTGTCATTAATTTTGTGAATGATCTTAAATGGTCCATAGAATCTAGGGGCTAATTTCACAACTGGATGTCTATCTACACTTTGTAATCTACGTTTTTCTATTCTCAACCAAACATAGTCATCAACTTTGAAATTCATTGCTTGTCTTTTCTTATTGGCTTGTTTGATATATGATTGCTGGGCTTTGGCAATCATATCTTTAACCTCATAAAAAATAGTAGCGTGCATACTAGCAATATCATCAGCACTCTGAATTCTATTTGACAAAGATGCAACAGGTGTAGACAATCTATAACCATAAATCACTTCAATTGGTTCTTTCTTTGTAGATGTGTGTGGTGTATTGTTATATGCAAACTGTAATAAATGCAAATGTGTGTCCCATGTCTATGGTTTAGAAATAGTGTAAGCACGTAAAAGATCTAGAGTAGTACTGTTAGTGGCTTCTGTTTGTCCATTAGTTTCAGGATGAAATACAGATGAAAATTCAATTTTTGTTCCTAGGTTAGCAAACAAAGTAATCCAAAAGTTGTTACAAAATCTAGAATCACGATAAAAAATAATAACTTTTGGTAATCCATGGTTAGTGAAAACAGTTTTAAAAAATAATTGTGCTACCTGTGATGCTATTAAAGTTTTCTTACATGGAATGAAATATGCTTGTTTACTAAACCTATCTACTACTCTCCAAATCATGTCATGGTTAGCTTTAGTGTTAGGTAAACCAGTAATAAAATCCATAGAATTTAGTTCCCATTGTCTCGATGGAATAGATAAAGGCATAAGTAATCCATATTGTTTACCGTGATGTCTCTTAACTCTTTGACAAATCAAACATTCAGAAACAAAGTTAGATACATCAGTGTCCATATGTGGCCAATAAAAATCTTCAGTTAATGTATGTAAAGTAGATATGATACCTCTATGACCTTGATATGGAGGACAATGAGTCTCATTTGAAAAGATCTGAATGGAACTGTAACACATAATCTCTTTTCATAAAACATGAATCCATCATTATAAGACAGTGAACCAATAGGAATCTAGTTATTTTGAACTAATTTATTCCAATCAACATGAAAAGTAATGTCCTGATGATAAGTATCTTTCATAGGAGTTAAAGAATCAAATGATATAACAGAAATATTATGAATGGCAGGTCTTCTACTTAGTGCATCGGCCACTACATTTTCTTTACCGGGTTGATATTGAATGATAGGATGAAAACTCTGAATAAAGGCTGCCCATTTGATATGTTGGTCAGATATTTGAGGTTGGCTAAGTAAATGTCTAATACTTTGTTGATCAGTCTTAATCATAAACTCGGAACCCATTAAATAATGTTTCCACTGTCTTAAGGCTTGTACTACAGCTAATAATTCTTTGTCATATGTGGAATATTTAAGTTCGGAGGGTTTTAGTTTACAACTAGAATAGGCTATGGGATGATTATCTTGCATAAGTACGGCTCCTATTCCAGATCCGCTAGCATTAGTCACTACTAAAAAGAATGGTCTATTAAAAGCAGGCAATTGTAATACAGGAGCATGGGTTAATGCATGTTTCAATAAGTCAAAGGATTTCTGTTGATTATCGGACCAATGATAAACAATACCTTTCTTCAAAAGTTTAGTCAATGGTAAAGCAAGTAATGAAAAATTATGAACAAATAACCTATAGAAACTAGCAAGACCTAGGAATGATCGTAACTCATGCACATTTTTAGGTATAGGCCAATTCAATATTGCTTCTATTTTCTTAGGGTCAACCTTAATACCATCTGATGATACGATATGACCTAAATATTCAATTTTTGTTTTAAAGAACTCACTCTTTTCCGAATTGGCATACAGTTGATTATCTTTTAATAACTGAAAAACCAAGGACAAATGTTCATAATGTTCTTTCTCATTTTGACTAAACACCAAAATATCATCAAAGAAGAAAATAACACAATGCTGATATTTCAAAAATATGCGGTTCATCATTCTACTAAATGTAGCAGGTGCATTAGTCAATTCGAAAGGCATCACTAAAAATTCATAATGACCGAATTGTGTCCTAAATGCAGTCTTGAATATGTCTGACTTCTCTAATCTCACCTGATGATAACCAGATTTAAGGTCTATTTTGCTAAATATGGCAGAATCTTGCAGTTTATCCATAAGGTCATCGACTCTAGGAATTGGATATCTATTCTTTACTGTGATCTTATTTAAAGCACGATAGTCAATGCACATACGATAGGTATTATTCTTTTTCTTTACTAACAGAACATGTGTACCAAATGGAGAACTACTAGGTCTAATCAATCCTCTATTTAGTAATTCCTCAACTTGATTTTGAATTTCTTTTTGCTCTATCTGGTTATGCCTATATGGTGCTTTACAAGGTGGTTGTATACCAGGAATCAAATCTATTTTATGGTCTTCTGGACGTGAAGGAGGTAAACCAGGTGGTAGATCTTCTGCAAAACAGTCTTTAAAGTGTGCAAGAAATTCTTTATGCCTAGGGTGCATATGATTTTCTTTAACTTGCAGTTCATTCACCCAAATGAGATAGGATTTACTGCTTTTGTGTAATGCACGTTTAGCTTGAGTATGAGAAAGCAATGGAAAAGCATTAGATGCATGCATACCATACAATGTAATATGTTTTCCTTGAAATTGAATGTTAATCGAATGTGTGGAATAATCTATATCAGGGTTATGCTGATGACACCAAGGCATACCTAAAATAATATCACTGGACTGTAATGGTACAACTAGAAAATTCATTCTTTTAGTGTATTCACCAATTTGAATTTCTAAGTCATGTACTTCTTGTGTTCCATTATACTTTGTGCCTAAGAATGCTGGTTTAATGCGATAATGCATAGGTATAGTCTGTAACTTCAATTCTTTCACTAGCTTTGCAAAAATAAAATCATGAGTACTACCATCATCATGCAAAATAATATTTTCCTTTCCATGCACTAAACATTTCATTTTCAATAAAGAATGTGGAGTTGACATACCTGGTAAAGTATCAGAAGGAGTAGTAATGTTGTCTTCATCATTCATGAAATCAAGCATTTCTTCATGTTCGTCATCTTCCATTGCTCCAAGGTAGTTGATATGGACAGGTGGCTTCTTCGATTGGCAATTGGCTACTAGATGTCCAAGTTAATGGCATTTATAACACACTATAGGTTTGGCTTTGGTTACATTGTTTGCAATGGCAGGGAGTCTAGGGATATTAGGATTTGGCTGTGGAATAGGCTTGGGGTTTTGGTTGGTATTGGATGGTAAAGCAGGTGGTTTTGCCCAAGACTTACGGAAAGATGATGAAGGAAAACAACCTTGATTAAATCTTCTAAAATTTGAGTTGAATTGTTTAGATCCATAGTTACCATTGGCTTGGAATTGCTGTGGACGCTTGTTTCTTCCTCGAAGCTTGTCTTCAATGTCATGAGCTAATGAAATTGCGTCTTCAAGAGTTGCAGGCTTGAACATATTAACTTTAGCGTAGTAATGCCCAAGTAATCTAGACATATACTTGCGCTTGTGTGTCGCTTCACGTACGTCTTCAAGCATGCGTAGCTGGAGTAATGCATTCCAAAAGCGTTTGGTGTATCGAGGAATAGGCTCACGATCTTGCTGAAGAAGGTCCCATTGCTTTATGGCTTTTTCATGGAATTGTGGAGGGAGGAAATTCTACATAAACTTTTTCTTGAAATTCTCCTAGGTAGTGGGACAATCTATACTCTTACGAACCACGGCCCACCAAAGAGATGCTCTATCCACTAAATGATTAGTGACACACTTGATTTTATCTTTTTCTGCGTATGTTTCCTCATGAAAGTAGTCATTAAACTGACTGATGAATGCAATAACAGTTTTGCCCTCTCGAGTGCCATTGAAAGTACGGAATTTGAAATTTCTTTTACTTATCTTTGTTTCCTTGTGGATGGATTGAGCTTCAAGAGTCGCGTCGATGGTACTTCGAATAAGGTCTTCAGATTGAGGTTCCTCTTTTTCGATAGTCGATCTTTGTAAATTAGCCAATTGAACTTGCAATCTTGCCTAGCTCGTCGTTCTTCATCCAACTGCATCATAATTAAGTCCAGCTTTTACTCCATCGTAGGTTCAGGAAGATCACCTTCAGCCATTAAATCATCCATATGTGGTTCCGTCATCCTTCAAAACTTAAAAAAAAAACCTCACACTCTCAAAATCCAATTAGCGGGATGAGCGTAGCTCAAGATCGGGTGTATAAGGCTTATATATTTTTGTGTGTGGCTTTCACAATCTTTGTCTTTGGCTATTGCGGGATTTGTAATCTTTGAAAAATCTGTGTTTTATCCTTCTGCGCGTGCTGAAATGGATTCAGCAATCTTGCGTATGCGAAGAGTACCTTCCAATGAACAACTTTGCAGTTCGGAGTTTCTACGCAGGAATAGCCCTTCTATGAGTTTTGAACACAAGTCAGTTCTGACTTCAGATGACTTGTCTGACTTCTAGAGTTGCATACTTATGTGACTTGCAGAGTACTAGGACTTGCAAAACTTGGTTGATTTATCAGATTTGCAAGATTTAGACTTGGAAGACTTGCAGAACTTGGAAGCTTTTGTGTGACTTGTGGCTTAAGTGACTTAGCTTATAGCTTGAATAGATAGAAATGACGAATTTTAGGGCGGGGGGGGGGGGGGGGGGAGGGGCGTTTTTTTTAGCCGCCAAAATTCA